>NW_021633196.1:0-60780 GCF_004799145.2 Neltuma alba
TGAGTTAGGAACCCGCTTTCCGTCATGGTTGGGAAGATCAGTGGCCCAAACTACAATTAAAAAGTTCGTTGGGGTAGTTGTATCCTCCCCCTCCCTGCCAAACGCTCACTTTTAAAACTCGCATCCTATACTTCTCACGTTCTCATTTCTCTTATATGCTCCCTTCATTCTGGAACTCAGCATCGATCCCACTTTCACCTAAGAAACAAAAGTTCATTTTTCATCCCGATCAACCTTCATAACTTTCCAGAAGACATCGTCGATCATCCCAAAATGTCGGATCAGAAGAATCCAAACGCAGAATCTGGAGGTGGCAGTAATGTTTCCGTTGAAGCAGCACAAGGAAGAATGAACAATCTTCCCAATTTCCTGTCATCTGTGAAGCTCAAATACGTGAAACTTGGCTACCATTACGTGATCTCCAATGCTATGTACCTTTTCCTCATACCAGTTCTTGTTTCTGCTTCGGCTCATCTATCAACTCTCTCGGTCCAAGACATAATCCAGTTATGGCAAAGCCTTAAGTTCAATCTCGTCCAAGTCACTCTGTGTTCGAGTCTTCTGGTGTTCTTAGCCACCTTTTACTTCATGAGCCGTCCACGAGGTGTTTATTTGGTGGATTTTGCGTGTTACAAGCCAGACCCAGTTCGAATGTGCACAAAGGAGTTGTTCATGGAGAGATCTAGACAAGCAGGATTCTTCACAGAGGAGAACTTGATGTTTCAGAAGAAGATTCTAGAAAGGTCTGGTTTGGGACAGAAGACTTACTTCCCACCCGCAGTTTTAAGTGTTCCACCAAACCCATGTATGGCTGAAGCGAGGAAAGAAGCAGAGGAGGTGATGTTCGGAGCCATTGATCAACTTTTGGAGAAAACTGGTGTAAGGGCTAAGGATATTGGGATCTTGGTCGTGAATTGTAGTCTGTTCAATCCGACGCCGTCTTTGTCTGCCATGATCATCAATCACTATAAGCTGAGAGGGAATATACTAAGCTATAACCTTGGTGGTATGGGATGTAGTGCCGGCCTTATCTCTATTGACCTAGCCAAACGCCTCTTGCAGGTTTGCTTTTTTCCTTTCTTCTACTTCTCTTATTGATCTAACAAGTTGATTTAGTACACCAATGGCTTCCTAGCCACTTTTTGATTCATTACTTTGTGACCCACATGAAGATACGGTTCGTTCTGATCCTCAATTTGTAGATCTGAGTCTTATATATGCTAGATTTTCGTTGGGAGAGTAGATTTTCGTTGGCAGCTGAGTTTTGTTGCTCTTAAATATAGATTCGTTTACATCAAATATTTTTTTTTAAATTAACACTTTAAATATGTGATTTTATTATGGGGAAACTCGCGAAAAAAGACATTGGAAATAGAAAAACTGAAAATAAGGATCCGTTATAATATTATTATTAGTTTTTGACAATAATTGATAAGCAAATGACAACAGTTTTTATGAATAGGTTCCTATATGTAATTTTTAAAATTTTTAAAGTCTTTTTTTGTGATTTTTTTCTTTTATTATGCCCTCTGAATCGTTTCAGAATAAGAGGAAAAACTATGTAATTTCATTTTAGGCATGCTTTTGTTTATGTTTAACTCTGGTTAATTTATTGCCTTTGACAGCAAATATTTCTGTCAATGTTTTACATTATTATGGTGCATATATAGTTATTGAAGCTCATTATTTATGTGCGTCTATATATGTATATGTGTACGTAGGTGCATCCAAATTCTTATGCTTTAGTAGTAAGCATGGAGAACATAACCCTAAACTGGTACTTCGGCAACAACCGATCCATGCTCGTCTCGAATTGCCTCTTTCGAGTGGGCGGAGCAGCGATTCTACTGTCCAACCGTTCATGTGATCGCCGGCGTTCAAAGTACCAACTTTTGCACACAGTTCGAACACACAAAGGCGCAGAGGACAAATCATACGGCTGCGTCTTCCAAGAAGAAGACGATAACAAAAACATTGGCGTCTCTCTCTCCAAAGACCTCATGGCTGTTGCAGGAGAAGCCCTCAAAGCCAACATCACAACCCTTGGCCCTCTGGTTCTTCCCATGTCGGAACAGCTTCTCTTCTTCTTCACGCTGGTGGCTAGAAAAGTTCTGAAGATGAAGGTTAAGCCCTATATTCCAGACTTCAAGCTTGCTTTTGAGCACTTCTGTATTCATGCTGGGGGAAGAGCGGTTTTGGATGAGTTGGAGAAGAACTTAGAGCTCAGTGATTGGCACATGGAGCCATCGAGAATGACACTGTACAGATTTGGGAACACTTCGAGCAGTTCATTGTGGTACGAATTGGCCTATACTGAAGCTAAAGGGAGGATCAAGAAGGGTGATAGGACATGGCAGATTGCTTTTGGGTCTGGGTTTAAGTGTAACAGTGCTGTGTGGCGTGCCTTGAGGACAGTTAATCCTGCGAAGGAGAAGAATCCTTGGATCGATGAGATTCATGAGTTTCCAGTTCATGTTCCTAAAGTGGAAACCATCGGCTCCTAAAATTTGATGTTATCCAATTATATATATATATATATATATATTATATATTGGGAAGTATAAGTAGATGATAATTGATCCTGTGGCTTTTTAATTTGCCAATGAGGTGAAGTTGGGAGAGTGTGGATAAATTTATCGCCCTACCTGAACAGTTATGGAATGATTAATTGTGGGATTGTAAAGTGAAGAACTTTGAATTGAGTTATTAATTTTAATTGGTGGCCGTGTCGTAATTAAACTTTATTTATTGACCTTTGAAAGGTTATGTAAATTCGAATGTGAATTCCAGGCGGCGTTGGAAAAAACCTTTGAACTATAGAGTAAAATATAATTTCTGAGCTATTAGATTTGATGGTTTCCATCTGGCTCTTGCGTACTCTTGTAATAAACGGAAATCTGGAATTGGGAATTTTGTGAGAATATTGGCAACGAAGTAGTGGTCGGCTATTTAGTGCATTGCAAAGTGAAAATGGGCTCTGGACACAACTTCATAGAGACCCAAAGCTTAGTCTCCTGGGGACCCATGTCTTTCTTTCAACCCCAAAACTACTTTGTCCGGCAACTTGAAAACCTCAAAAACTATAAACTTATTTGGAATAGTTTATAAGTAACTTTTAAATGTGATTTACAAAATATCGAGGTAGATATGTAAGAAAGATTTTTGTCTTGGTTTGCCTGAAAGTACTTATAAACACTTTGCAATGTTGATCCAAACAAGCCTTGTAATATAATCTTTCTCCTCCAACTTACACCATTGGGTCTTGCTCCCCATGACAGAGATGACCTGTGCATAAAGTTACTTTCAACTTCAAAGAAATATGGAAAATTTGGTTAAAAGTCATTGTTTAAAAATTTAATTAGTTAAGAGACCTAAAATTGAGCAAACGTGATTACGATATATGAGTGAAACCTTTTTTTCCGTTGTGTGTAACATATTATCAGTGATATGTAATAATTATCAATATGGAAGTCATTTGCACATAGTAAAAGAAAAGTTACACTCATAGATCATAGTTGCATGTGCTCAAATTTAAGGCTTTTTAACTAATTAAGTTTTTAAACTGAGATTTTTTACCAAATTTTCCAAAAAAATATTGAAAACCATCAATTATGTTTCAAGTTTATCCTACATATGATTTTGAATGCTGACATTGCAAGTCTGTAACAACATTTTGTGGAGGCAGGAAATACATGTGACAGCCACTTTTATCATGTTTCAATACATATGCAACAAAAAATCGCATTTCATAAGCTATAAAAAAAGTGATTTATTTCTCTTTCTCTAAGAGAAAAAATACTCAAACCGAGTCAGTCATGCAGAAGAGGAGTGGGCCAGCCATAGATGCAAAGCTTACCGGGCCAAATTCTCCCCTGCAAGATTAGCATTCTGAGGGGTTAACACAGAAAATTCATTTATTTTTGTTGCTCTTGGGCTAATCTAGCGAATTTAATGTTTAATTCTATGTTTTCTTTACCATCATGTCTAATCTAGTCTGGTTTTAACTTTGAGAAAAATACAATATTTGGCTCTTAGGCTAGTGCCTTTTTCAGGGGCAAAAACAATTTTTGGTTTTTACATATTTTTAAATTATTAATTTGATTTTTAAATTTTGTTTTGACACAACTCAATTTCTATGATACCATTTGATGCGAAGCATTAAAAATAAGTGATGGAAATTAGGGTTAAGATTGAGAAAATAGTGTTTAACATGAAAAATTGCTTATTACATAGGATTAGACAAACCCATGTATGTGAGATTGAAAAATACCACGGGAGGAAGTGGTATTCACCAATCCTACTTCAATGAATTTACCTAATCCCATATAACAAGCAATTATTCATACAAAAGATTTTTTTAATAATTGTTTTCAATTACAATCTTAATCCTTATCCTTCATTTTCGATGTTTTATACCAAACAGGACTTAAAAATCATATAATCCATCAAGTAAATAATAAACTACAAAAACTAAAAGGAAAATCCCAAAAAATGGACTTGAATTTCAAATCTTCAAATCAGGAATTACTAAAAAAATGTGTTGATATTTACTTTTTGAATGTAATTATTTTCTTTAAGAATATAGTAACCAATACTGATTTGAAATTTTAAAATTCAACAGTCTTTTTTTTTTTTAGATTTTTCCAAAACTAAACTGTAATAAGCTTTTTTTGGAAAAATTACAAATAAAAACCCCCAAATATAAAATTATGATTTGTAACTCTAAATTTGAAAAATAGCAAATAAGAACTCGATCCCATTTTTGCAAACATGAAATGTAGTTGAAATGTCTGAAATACCTTTTAGCCAAATTGTGATTTGGTCTATTGAAATTGTTGTTCGCTAAAATAAATTTAACATTTCTCATAGTCAACTTGTCATTTGGTATACCCTCAGGCAAGTTGTGATTTGGTCTACTAGAGTTGTCATGAGCAAAAGTAAACTTGTCATTTGGCTGAGGGGCATTTCAGACATTTTATCCACATTTCATATTTGCAAAAATACGACCGAGTCCTTATTTGTCATTTTTTAAATTTAGAATCCTAAATCATAATTTTACATATTCAGGAGTTTTTATTTGTAAATTTTTTTTTGAGTTAATATAATCTTTGATCCCTCAAATTTATCCTCATTTTGGTGGTTCTAATTCCTCAAATTTCAAACCATATGTTTCGATCTTTCAATGAGTAAAATGATCGAAGTTTTTATTAAATTATAAATACTAATATTCTAAATAAAAAGAAATCTAAGAGATCATATTAAAATAAGGATAAATTTAAAAACAAAGTTTGTATTAACTTTTTGTTTTTTGGTCCCAACTTGTCACAAGTTAAAGTTGAATCAATGATTTATGACCCAAAAAAAAAAGTTGAATCAATGATTAACAATAATTTAAAAATTAAACGTTACTCCATATTTTACCTTTTAATTTCTGTCCGCTGCCTCGAATCAAACCCGCAATCAAGGACATCAAACTCAACTTTTGAAACAGACGGTACATGCATATTTTTCCTACTTTCTGTTCACTTTTATTTCATTCCGTTATCATATTCATCTTTTACTTTTTAAAAAGGAAATAGACCTATCCGAATTCACCTCAAATTCCCTCTCAATTTTTTTTTCAAAAATAAAGGATTAAATAGAAAAAGAGAATGACTGTCAAAATTTTTCCTACAGTTTCTCCTTGAGAAGAGCGGCTAATCCGGTGACAACCTTTCCTCCCTTATCCACGCTCTTCGGTTTTATCGCCGGTGGTTTCCACGTCGGCGCCGGTGCCACTGCCTCTGCCTTCTCTTCACCAGAATCAGCCTCCGGCCTGTTCGCCGGTATTGCTTTGTTCCCGAAAATCAGCTCTAACTCACCGTGGTCGCTCTCTGTCGCGGAACACCCAACGTCATCATTCTTCACCCCCAGATTCTCAGAATCCGAAACGCGGCCGTTTCGCTTTGTCCGAGTGTAGGCAGAGAGCCACTTGGCTCGCATATACTCCGCCTTCCTCCACGGCGGAAGGTGCATTCCTTTCTTCTTTAGACTCTGCTTGGCCGCCTCCGACACGATCGATACTATCTGATCAAGCCGTTCCGATTTCCCGACGAAAATGTACGGCAGCAATTGAAGGATGGTCTTGTAGCTCCCTGTTGATCGTGCAATTTCGAATTCTGATCGGAAATCGATATCGACTAACAATATCTCTTCTTCTAAAATCACATCAATGAATTCATGTTCCCCTGAGAGACAAACAGAAAATTCACTTTCAATTTTATTCCTCTGTTACTTCAATTTGGAGAAATGAGATTCAAAAAGAAAAAATACCGGCTGGGTAAGATGAGGTTTTATCCCACTTAGATATACAGACAGAAGAGTCGTATCCCAGAGATGAAAGCCCATCTGCGACGATATTTCTCAAATCATATTTTGTTCTGAAGACTTTGTTGTTGTTCTCAACTATCTTCGCAGCGTCAGCTAACAGATTCCTCTCAGCAACACTTGCGCAAGGAATCAGACTCTGCAAATTATATACAACTAGTTTTTTGAAGCTCGAGGAAATTTGGCCATGCTTCGCAGAAAAACCGCAAGAAAAAGAGATTGTATGATTTGTTAGCAGCATTTACCTTGAGCGCGTCGCTGGCATCGCTGAACGAAGCAGAGGTGATTGATTCATTGAAACCGCCAAAGACATCGAGCTCGTCGTCCGAGCTGTCGTTGTTGTTGCCGTTGAAGCAATTGCAGCGATTACGGCCGCATTTAGCCGCCGGTGGTTGCTTCTCGTTTGTCTCCTCTATGAAATTCTGCACCATTTTCGCCAAGCAAAGCGAACTCGGCTCGAACTCCGATACTCCATCTCTGTTGGACAGGTGTTCACTGGGAACGTTGAGTTTCTCCGGGGAGGAATTCCTGATCACGCTCGGAGACTGCCGATCAAAGACGAAGAGCCTTCTTAGCCGCGACCTCAACACTGGCTTCGCCGAATCGTTTCTAACCGCCGCTTCCCCGAGCTTTCGGGAATCTATACCAATGGGTTGGATCTTAGTCGGAGGCATGGCTGAGAGAAGTGCAAAATTTGTGCAGTTTTACTCCATTTTCAGAATGAATCTGAATTTGCAGGGGAAAAAAAGTGTGCGTCGCAATTACAAGTGAAACCCAAATTCACATACTGTAAATCGAGTTGGCAAAATTCTTTTCTTTTCCAGAAAACTCGAGGCGTCTACTAAAACAAGAAAACTACAGTCACCATCTACCATTCCCGTGAGCAGCAGAAAATACATAAACAAAATCAAGGAATCAAGCGAAATTTCCCCCGTCCGAAATCGCAACTCATCACCCAAGCGGGAAGGAAAACTTCACGGAGACTTGGGCAGGAACGAGAAATCTGTACTTTCCCGCAGGCATGGAAGAAGCATGGAATAACTTGTAGAGTAAGCGAGAGCAGAAGAAGATGGCTTTGAGCTCAGGACTTTCAGGGGACAGTGGACGAAGGCTAATGGGTGAGAGGAGGATAACTGGCCGGAATGTGCATTTCCCCGAGGAGGAGATCAGGATGAAAAGGTAGGGCAGTTATGGAGGAAACGGGTGGGGGATTGGATTTAAAAGGGAGGTGGTTTGGATGGAGGCCGGTAGATGCGCGTAGGATATGAAGTGGAGGACATTACTTGGGGAGCGTAGCATGCTACAGTACCTACCAGAGGACAACAGTAATCAGATAAATTTATCAGCAAAAAAAGAAAAGACATTAGACATGTAATGAAATGAATTAAATAAAAATCCCAAGTGATTTTTTAAAAGATCTTTGCCCTTCTCTGGGCAAAGTGTCACAATTTTTTTCAAATGTCACACTTGTAGATGATTAAATTTTTTTAATTTATAAATAATAGTATTGGCCGTAATATAAAATTTAATTTACGCTAGTTGAAATCATTATTTGGTCCTTTCTTGTAGTTGGGAAGCGAGAGGATGGGTTTGGAATATGGAGAGGAAGATGCCCCTCGTATCCAGGAATTTCGTACACCACACAGGCGTCTCTCTGCTTTTCTAATTATTAACACCACCCCCGCCCCAAACCAAAAAAAAAAAAAAAGTAAATATATACTCTTTTGCCTGGATTCTTATTTCTTAAAAAGATTAGAATCCCCATTTTTTTTTAATTTAGTATCTATGTATTTTTTTTTCTGGTTAAACATTAATTTTGCTCTATTAGTATAATTAGTTTTTGCATAACAACTAACAGTACTAACAGAATAAAGTTACATAACAGTACTAATATACTAAAATTATAGTATTTAATTAAGAGAAAAATATATATGTGCCAAATTAAAAATTGAGGGAAATATAAATACCTGCAAAATCCCTTTCTTAAGATTTTTCTATACAAATATTATTATATCGATTTCATTTTAATCCACTAGTACCTAATTTTTATTTTTAATCATTTACGAATTACAATATGTACTATTATCCAGATATTTATATGAGCATCCATGTTTGTTCCCATAGTAAAACGAGGGGGACTGGGGACAGCCCTTTAGGTTTTTAATTTTTCACTATATGCATGTTCGGCCTCTAGAATGTCCCCTTTTTTTTTAAGTTTCGCTTCTAGTTTTTTTTTGTAGTAAGTCTAAACTAAAAATTTATTTGGAAGAAAAAAAATACTTAATCTTCATAGTTTGAAAGAATTAGATGAATTGATTTGGCTGAAGAACCACCAAAATCAATTCCCAATTTTTTTTAAAAAAAATGGCAGTTGGTATTATTACCATTCCGATTACTATCATAGCTAATGGGCTTTTGGTTTTGGTTTACTTAAGCTTTTTACACATATCTTATATTTTTTAAATAATAAGTTATTAGAATTCGTAATTTTTTATTCAAACCATAAAATTACATGTTATATATGTATTCTAAAAATACAATTGCTCATAACATACATTAGATCATTATATAAAATCAAATCAAACAATTTTGAAAAGAAACACTTAAATTTGTCAATTAAATTTACAAATCTTACTTCTCTTGTCATGTTCCTTGATATGAAACTCATAATATAGACATAGTATAAATTTGAGATGAGTTTTATTGTTTGTAACTTCTTAATGGCATATATTTTTAAATCTCTAACAACTATTACTCTCTCCAGTCTTTAATATAAAAATTGGATAACTAATTTGAAAATATTAATAAAATTAGTTAAATTAATTATTTCTAATAAATAGGTGTTGTCTTTATTAGAATACACTTGCTAATCATATGTATTAAATAAAAATACAATTTGATAGAACATTTGACATATACAATTACTACAAGAATTATTTTAAAAAAATAAATAAATATGAGAAATAAAGTGGATTAAGATTTTATGTTTAAGATCAGATTAAATGTTAGATTAGCCTTTTATATTAAACACATGAGGTTTTTTTTTTTCATTAGATACAATATGAAGTGTATTTATATATAGATAACATAATCTGGTATGAGGTTCCTATTTATTGAGAAAAAATAAAATAGGAAAAATTGAAGGTTCGAGCCACACAAGTAATATCAAAACGGAAGCTTAAAATTGCGAAATCACATTCAAAGATAGAAGGCATAGGACAACTACCAAATAAAGCAGCATAGATTAGCTTGTTTCAATTCCTTTATTATTGAAATGTAAATATCAAATTTTGCTAATCATTCCCAAATTTTGATCAAACACTAACTTATTTAGTTGATTTACCAAAATAAACATTGAACGCAAAGCAGGAGCATTTGCTAACATTAGAACATGGATACAGACATGACTTGTTATCTAATTTTTGAATTTTGACTGCACCACAAAAAATTATCTATATGACTATTTATTCACAACTGAGGAAGACAGTAATACTATTAAATTCATACAACGTTGGATTTGTCATAAGTCACAGACAGTGTAACTTGTACTATGATATCTAATATAAGAGTTAATTTGATTTTTAATTTGGTTTTAAATATAAAAACATAATCTACTTTATCTTGTATTTGTCTCTTTTTTTTTTTCAAAATAATCCTTGTAGTAGCTGCACATGTTAGACATTTAATCAAATAATAGTTTTAGCTAATATATGATTAGTAAAGGTATTTTTAAAAAGATAATACCTAATTATTACAAATAATTAACTCAACAAATTCTCTTAATATATTCAAATTATTTAATTACCTCTTATATTAAAGATCACAAGTAATACTAACTCCGATCCTAAATACTACTATAAGAATTAGTTGACTGATTTAAATAAATTAAGGAAGCAAGTTAAGTTAGTTATTTGTAATAAATATGTATTTTCTTTCATAAAATATCCCTAATAATTAAGTTTATTGGTTAAAACTACTATTACTAGAAGGACTATTTTAAAAAAAATAGATAAATACGAGAAACAAAATAGATTAGATTTTATATTTAGAATTAAAATAAAAACCAAATAATATTTTATATTAAATATCAGATATAGTATATAAATTCCTGTTCAAAAGCATGCGTGCTCAACGGAGAATATTAAATTAAATTATCAAAAGTTACAGTCATGGTCGTCCTTGATACGTTTGGCACAAATAAATGCAATGCCATATTGCCTCGTACTATATTACACCAAGTGGCTACCATCGGTTCCAAGTTTACGATAAGACTGATACTAACTTTGCTGATCTTTTTTTGTTTAAAATGAGTAGACGCTACTAAATTGGCCTAACTTCACCGTGAAGCTATGTTAAGATAAAGATGAACTCGAGTCAAATCAACCTTGAATAACGCTCCTCGCCAACATAATAAATAATAATTGAAGCTCCATTTATATGTTTGCTTTTAAATATTTGATTAATACAAAATTTGGTACTTTAAGTTTATCTTTTTCTTTGTTTGGATAGTATCCGCGTTAGGTGGTTTTCCCTTCAGTTTTTGGTCTGAAAAAAAAGTTTACCTTATTTTTTATTCTAGGCCTTGAAATTTTAAATTATAAATTTTAGTCTCACAGGTTTTTTTCATATAAAATATTAGTCATTATCATCTAATAAAAATTTAAATTATTTTGCCCGTTAAAGAATTAAAACCTATGATTTGAAACTTGAAAGACTAATTTTAAAATGAAAACAAACTTGGAGGACCAATGTTTATATTAATCTTTAAATATAAATAAGGGTTTCCCACACCAACGAAACGCTTCTTCTCTTGAGTCTTTTTTATGTGTGAGGTTATTAGTTTGATTACCTTATTAGTATGATGAGCCTACAAATTTCTTTCATGATGACAATAAATGAATAAAAAAATGGATTATTCATATCATCAATGTATAATATTATATTACCTGGCTAACCAAGATTTCAATTCTTAATAGGAAAGGTGTCTATATTTAATATCTGATCATATGATTGTTTTTAATAAAAGGATATCTGTGAGCAATTAAAAAAAACACCATATTAACGTTCATATATAATAAAATATATGCAAGTTGTAGTGATTACAAAATATAAATAATGTTACTTCTTTCAAACTTTATGTCCCCATGAAAAAGATTGTTAGATATAATAATTAATAAATGTATCTATCCTGATGGCCAAGTGGCTAACGTTTAGTACGCAGGAGGAAACCTAATTTCAGCAAGAAGCCAGCTAATATCAACTAATGATATATATATATATATATATATATATTGGTTCATGAATTATTTAATATTTCCACAGTAATGGAAGCATATATGTTGAGCCACTCAACTGGTAAATGTAAACCTAAGTATAGTTACCATATGATGTATCACGAAGGGGGGAAAAGTGTTTGCCACAAATATAAGCATGAAACAGTTTCTGAAGTTATATTTCCCCCCAAAAAAAAGGCTCTATTTTGCATGTTCATTTTCAGTGATGTTATGTTGAGAATTATTGAAGGCGACATAATCATATATGATTTTCTTTTATCTTTTTATTGTCATTTATAATTATAATAAGTATTTTTACTTAGCTTATAAAAATATTTTATTCGCAAAGTTATATTTTATTTTATGAAAGGAATATTCATTTTAATTACTCTAAATGGTCCATCATTCTCTGTCTTCTACAATTATATAATATAGTAATATTCATAATTTATATTGTGTGTATGTATTATAATAATTGACTGATGCTCTTCTCATCCTATTCACGGGACACTTTTAGCACGTTTTACACAAAAAAAAAAAAAAAACTGTACTAATTCTCTATTAAAATATAACAACTGATTAATTTTATATCTGTTTAGCATATACACTTTAAAAAAATAACTCTTTACACTCTAATAAATGAAGAACAAAATAATACATTTATAATAAAAATTTAACGAAGTGATTTATAAATAAAATTAAAAAGTTTCTTCTCTTTCTGTCCTATAAATAGAATGAGAGAAGTATATCAATACATTCTCCTTCAATAAAATTTACTGCAAGAGATACATCTTTGTTATTATTTAAAGGATCACGTACTAGCTTGTTAAGATAATAAATAAGTAGAATTAAACCCTCAAACCAGATTTATAAAAAGGTTTTCATGTGATTAGGATGTTAATAATTTGAGTGTCCCGCACAATATATGGTATTCATTTTTCCTTTTTTCCAAAAAAAAAAAATGCAAAAAAGAGTATTCTCTGGCCATCGTAGAAACTTATTATGCTTAAGGAGATCAGGACTAATATTTTTCTCTGTTAGTACCATTGTCTCTGTGCTAACAAAGCAGAGTTATTGTTAAGGGATTTTTAAAAAAAATATAGGGACTAAACAAAATTTAAAGAAAGTATAAGTACCTGTAAAACGGTTTCCTAAACTTCATTCTAATATTATATAAAAAGTACATTTTATGACATAAAATTTAAAACAAAAGGATAAGTAAATTATAAAAAATTATTATGCTTTTATCATCTAACATAATACATGAATTTATTTTCATTGTTTTTAAACAAAAAACTATAATTAATTACAAAATTATTAGTTTTATATTTTATTATGTATACTAAAGATGCAAAATACTGATTTGAAAAATGCCGTTGTTGGGGCCTTATGACCTAATAAGACTGACACCTAATAAGGTTGTAAATTTTACCCTTTATAAGTATAATGAGTGTGAGTGGTTTTGGGTTGGAAGAAAGGATAAAAAAAAAAAGAATTAAACAGATACCATTAAAAGTTAGTGAAAATGACAAAAAAGAACATGTGAATTATGAAATTCCAATTTAGGTACGTAACATTTCAAAATTATAAGAGAGAAAGTGGCATTTGATTTGGTATTTTACAAATATAGTTAAATGATTAAAATGTCACTGTTTCAAAAAATTTATTAACAAGTTGTGAACTGACAATAACAAATATTGAATAGCAGATGACAAAAAATTTACTGACAATAACAAGTTTGAAACAAGAGCATTTAAGTTATTTAATTATATTTATAAAATATGAAATCAGACACCACTTCTTTTCTTGGAATTTTGAACCGTTAAGTGCTTCAATTGGGATTTCTCAATTTTTAGGTTCTTTTTTGTCTTTATTTTCCTAAAAGTTAAATTATACGTCTTCATATTTGATGTTATTTTTATGTATAACTAGAATGCTTTGGGGAGGGAAAAAAAAAAGAACATTTATTTTGATCACAGAAGCGGGAAAGTGGGTGACCTGCCAAGGGATAGCCGTCTTTGTGCGTTTGTCATCCATGGGTTGGCCTACCTTTGTGATTCCCATTATTATTAGTTGGGAAATTATCGGATATTTTCGAATCATCATATCGTTCATATTTTCAATATAGATAACTTAAATCAAATAAATTAACGTATTTATATATCTCTTCCTTTTTCTTTTTTTTTACCAAAGACGTGTTTATATTTCAGTGTACTAATCTTTCAAATTAAACAATCATCTCTCAACCCAATATTTCAATGGACATTATAAGTTATTTTATAATTATAACATTCATAAATCAATTATAAAAAAGTACATTTCTTAAATTCTATCCAATGAACAGTGCACAGAGTCTGATTATTATCAGAGATAAAATCAGTGATAGCTTTCCCAAAACTTGGTCAAGTGTGTACGTCTTGGTCTGCTCACCTCAAATCTTTTTCCCAATACAATGTTTATTTAATTTGATGCAAATAATACCACATGCACATGGACCCACGAATTGAATTCTTAATTACGTACTTTCATTTTATATTTTTTTAATAAATATCAAGTTAAATTCCAAAATCTTGTTAAATTTGAAGAGTTTGGAAACCTTTAAAATTACTTTAAAATACTTTTATATAAATCAAGATAAAAAAAATTTTATACATTTATTTTAGATATTGTAAAATTACTTTTAAAAAGTTAATTCAAACACCTCAGAGTAGATGCAAATCAACAAATAAATTAATCTACTAATAAAATCAGTACCATCTATTGTACCCAAAAAAAAAAAAAATCTACCGTGGATTTTAACTCATGAGTGCCTTGGAGGATCATGCATGAATTTGTGAATATAAAGTTAAGTAGGCAATAAATACTTTTGCTCTACTTCCATGATCCTCTTCATCATAACCATTAAATCCAATTTTACGGATTTTGATTTAACATTTTTATAAACTTATTATTCAACAGGAAAAGATGAAAAATAATTAAATAAATCTGAACTATTAATTAACATGAGTAGTTGAGATAAAGAAAAATAAAAAAAATATTATATTTAAACCAAGGCTGTTTATACTGTTCCATTATGATCCCGTTCTAATCGGGATGGGACAAAAGTAGGACAAAACAAGATAGAAACTTGAATAGGATAGGACACGGGATGGCCTTCTCCTGTCCCAAGATATATATATTTATATATTTTTTAAAATTTCTGTTATAGATTATTTTTATTTATCTATTCTAACAATATAAAAAAATAAATATCAAGTTTAAAAAAGTAAATAGAAGTCACATCTTTAAATAAGTTTTTTACTTTGATATTTAAAAAAAGAAAAAAAATGTTTTTAAACATGTGATTTAAACAAGTTTTAATCTATATGATATGATAATATGTATTTTTGTCAACATATGTTCAGACTTAATTGAAATTAAGGATAATAGTCTCCACATGTAACATTTACTTTGAGAAATTTTGAAACACGGAAAAGAAGAACAAGTTTAAGTAATCCATCTCTACTTGTCAAAACTTAAAAATAGGATGATTATTTTGCTAACTAAATCAAGTATTCACTACTATTATTTAATTACATATTATTTGGATACTTAAAACTATATTTAGAAGGGAATAGGACTTTGGTTAATTACTTTTTGTACAAAAAAAATTAAAATGAAAACGACGATGCGATTTTTTTATTTAAAAAAAAAAAAAAGACTCACAAGATGTCTCCATTCCCATCCTGTGAGGACCCTTGCTTTAAACCACTCAAAATTTGATTTAATGTTAAGACTAGAAAGAAATAGAGAAAATAAAGAGAAACCACTTGGCTCTCCTCTTTTTTTTTTTCCTTCTTTTTTTTGAAATCTTCAGATATAAATGAATATTTTAAAATAAAAACAATGGCATTAGTAATTGATCTGAATAAATTAGATTTACCAATAATATTTACTTGTCTTCAAAGCTCAATAACATACTCCTCTGGCCCTATTTATAAAATACTTTCAGCATATTTCACACATATTAAAGAAAACCTTAAATTTTATCAACTCTCATTTAAAATTTAATAAGTTTATAACTTTATTTCTATTTAATATACATTACATCTTATGTACACAAAATCAATATGATAATAAATGAGGAGTAAAATTATATATCTATACAAAAATTTCTCTCACTATCCTATAAATATGACTAAAAAATATTTTTCTCTTTATCTTATAAATAAGACCAAATAAAATAAAGACCAGAAGTGTAATGGACGAAGAACAACATCTTTGAAAAACGGGCGTCTCATGATGAATATATTAATTTATTAATTAAAATTAACACAAAAGATTATATTTATATTTGTCAGTGTCAGTGGCGACAAAAGTCAGTGTCTATGCAATAATTATGTTTCTTAACAGTTCTAAAAATACAATAAGAGAAAATGATTGATGAGGACATAAAGGTAATTGAAAAGGGAGAAGTCATGAGTGAATATGCTGCCTCTTTTTTGTTTGTGGCCATGAGCCCCAAAACCAGACGTTTGGATTATTTGATTCCCTCCCTGCCAAATTCCAAACAAGGCTTCGCAATTCTTACTATAATTCTTTTTAATATTACCATCTGATGAGGGCAAATTTAAATATTGTCGAATTCAATTAAAAATAATTGTTTTAAAAGTATTTTATGTATTCATATAAATTTGAATTCGAGATCTCGTATTTAACTATTCTGAACCTTTTCTGTTAAGACTAACGACTTGCTAATTAATTCATGTTAGGATTATTATCAGAAATCTTCCTTTCACTTTTGTAGGCTTATTTGCTTATCCATTTTATATATTGCGCTCAATTATTAGTGCCACACTGTTTTTTTTAACTGTTCTCTGATGATTTTATAAAACAATAATAATTGCTGAAAGAGTCGTTGCTTGAGGATGACTGGGCCCCCTTGATGGGATATAGAATGTGTCCCATTTATATTTATGCATACGCATATAATTGAATATAGGAGATGTTTGGATAGAAACCAAATCATGATTTCAAAAGTGCTTTTACAGTTTACGAAGTAAATATGTGGAGGAATTTGCCTCGTTTTATGAAAAAGTGCTTCTAAAATCATAATTTGGAGGTTGCCAAACACTCTCATAATGTATGTAAAGAGGTTTTCTTAATTAAAAGGAATGAGATTAATATCTTTTGATATTTTTACTTTTACTTTGTGCTGAGGGATATGGGGAGAGGGGAGCGCTTCATCTTTTAGGTGGCGGTTTCAAGCTTCAAGTTTCCTTCAGAACAATTTGAAATTTGGGCCCATACATCATGAAGTTGGACTTTGATGGTTTGAGCCTAATAAATGGCTCCTTCTCACCAGTTGGAGGCCACTTGAAAAGACCAAAGAAGCATGTTATATAAGAATGTCTCTCTTTAATTAGTGCTGCTTTAATATTTTATAAACATAATTCCAATCTCTTGAGTATTTACCCATGCGGGGGTTGATTTTATATACACTAAAGTGTCTTTTTTCTTTTACCCTTACAAGAGATGTACACAACGTTAAAAGTGGGGGAAAAAAAAGTTAAAAAGGTAAAAAGATAGTTCAAATTCAAATATTGACTCTTGACTCGATAATCCTAAATACATGATCTAAATAATTGATTTACAAAAATTAATAAAATCTAGTTACTTATTCGTAAAATAAGCGCCTAAAATACTTATTTAATTATTTATATTAAAAAATGCCTCAATAATAGAATTCTCTGTTTAGGAAGAAAATTATAGATTTAAAGGATTGAACGAAATGATGTATTATCCGACTCTCTCGATTAACTTTTAGATTTATGATCTGGTGGATTGAGATTTTTTGTTTAGTAAAAGAGAGGAAAGTTAAAATTTAGGGTAAGTAAATATAATTTCCTAATTTTTTTTTACTTCATGAAATTAATCTAAAGCACATCAATTGCATGGTAATTTAAATGACTTCAAAAATTTCGTTGCCTCCTCAGAGTACTACATCCACACACACCCTTTGGATATACTCCTGCACCAACGTTCACATATAGATACCCAGGCCATATTCAGATAATTCTGGCTGTTCAATTCCCAGAATAATCTTACATTCCAGCCAGCTTGATTCTTACATGGAAGAGCCATGACTTGTCACTCTCATGATAGCAGAGTCCCTTTGTCTCTGTCATGATCCAGGCATAATTAACAGCAGTAAGATACTGGACTTAGTTGAAAGCTCCAGCATAATCCCTACTAGAACGGAATTGATTGTTTGGTCGAATTCATCTACTATATATACACAATTTATGGTGAATCCTAAAAGCTAAAGGCAGTGGCTGCATGTGCCTCTCTTCTCTATATTTTAGTTAAAAAAAAAAAGAAAAAGGAAAGAACTGGAAGGAATAAGACGGCTCTGGTTAACCATTTGGCACATCCACCCAACTACAACCGGGAATTTTCATCAAACCTTTCTGTTTCATAACTACTCTCAAGTTATTGGCATCATCACTTGAACCAGAAAGCGAAAGAATATTAGCAGTAATTACATAGTTTGGCCCTATTTCAGGCTCCAATTTAGAGAGAAGCCTATCATCCAAACTAGGGAAACAACCGTGATTTTGGCAAGAGGCAAGGAAACTCCTTAATATGACATCATTAGGCTCCACCGGCATGTTCTTGATGACATCATAAGCTTCTTCTATCAAGCCTGCTCTTCCTAGCAAATCAACCATGCATCCATAATGCTCAATGGACGGCTTTATGTTGTACAAAGAAACCATCTCATCAAAATACTTCTTGCCCTCATAAACAAGTCCCATGTGGCTGCAAGCTGATAGAATCACGGAAAATGATAGACTATCAGGTTGAAGTCCTATATCTTTCATCTGGCTGAACAGAGAAAAAGCATCCTTGTGACGTCCATGATTTGCAAGAGCAGATATCATGCTTGTCCATGACAGCAAGTTCTTTTCATGCATTGAATTGAAAATTTGAAGGGCTTTTTCGATTAGTCCGCACTTTGAATACATCTCAAACAGGGCTGTACCCAAAGCAACATCCAGTTCAATGTGATTCCTGATGATATAGGAATGAATGGACTTCCCTGCACTGATATTGAGCAGATGGGTACAAGCGGAAAGCAAACTAACGAAGGTGATTGCGTTGGGCTTTACATTGGATATCCTCATCTCTTGACATACATTCAGTGCAACTGAAGGAGAGTTGCTGCAAACAGATAGATATGAATGAGTGGATAAATACACTACTTCAAGAAATGACTAATAAGGCCCAACAGCCAAAAAGCTAGTACTGGCTCTGTTTGATAATTAGAGATTATCAAAATTACTGCACATATGTCAACAACCTTTGTTATTATGACATGAAAAGTTCTTAGTTGAGAACTAGGAGGAGCTTCCACATTAATTATAAGAAGGTACGAGTTAATATAAAAATCTAAAATTTTTTTCCTTCTATCCCATCTCTTTTTCAAAACCCCAACTTTTAACCAAAATAATGGCACGTGGCATGAGCAATGTTTCATTTTCCAGACACTTTGAAACCTATTTATAAAATGTTTGAATTTAACAAATACACTATTTAAAAGTTTATGCTGCGTATGTCATTTATAATACAAAAATATTAGTTAGTTTATATATACATCTGATGATCAATATTTTATGCTCCCTCTGTTTCATAGTACAAGGCATTTTTACTTGAAGTACGCTTGGCAAAGAAGCAGTTATTAGTTAGGAGCCCATTTTTCAACTTTGTCCTTCTTTAATATGAATCATTAATTACTTGTTTCTAAGGATTACTTTTTTTCTAGGCAAGTAATTTTGATATACTTCTTGGGTCATTTTAGGTAGAAAGATATTAATTGCCCCTAAAATTTAATAAAATGTCTTGCATATTGAATATGAGACTTTCCAAAGAATGCCTTAAAGTATGAAATGGAGTGGAGTATGTTTCATAATTCAAGTGGATGGGAAACTAAAACATCTCTGTAGCAAATGGCACCTTAGTTTAATTCATCTATATTTATTAAAACACAAGTTACATGTAAAAAAGAGGTCATTGTGATACATCATTAGCTTGCTTATGCATATCATTCTTCAGCCCTTCCGCTGATTTAGCTCATAGAAGTATACTTGGCTGACTTTTATGGGACAAAAAGAAAACTACTACGGTCGTTAATTTATTAATATGGCAATGAGGAAACTTCATTCTAACATTTAACCAGTAATGTTTGAGACATTTGAACCAAGAATAAACATAGTCTGGAAATTTAATTAGGTTGAATTCAAAGTATTCTCAAAGAGAGTTTCCGTATTGGCTTCACATTTAAAACAAAAAAAAAAAAAAAAGCAACCGTGAGAGCATTGGAACACATGCTTACATGGCCATAAGAGGGAAAAATGCCATCAATAAGATGCTGATTATGTACATCAAATCAAACAACTAAATTTAATGAGCCTTAAACTTATAAAGAAACTTGTCAGTGGGATAATGAGTATGGCCAGTAGACATGACATGCAAACAGCATAGTCAAAGAAACATGAGAATGTAGTAGACGCTAATTTATGAAGAATCCAGCGACTATTAGAATCATTAGAAAGGTGCTAAAAATCACATGAACGAAAAACTATCCTGAAAAAATCAGATCTCCAATATTTGAATCAATAACTGAAATGTACAAAATTAGAGCATCACATAAAGAGGATAAACAAAGAGGCCAAAGAAGATCAATTGATAGTGATAATTGAACATCATAATTAAAATAGCACCCCTCCCAGCCAGAAAACGCCTCCAAGAAAACAAACACCAAAGTGATGGTTGAGATTCAAAGCAAAGAATAAAGGATGTAATCTCATAAGACACAAAGATAACTTTCCAAAGTTTTTCATGGAAGATACTGATCGCAACTCAGGCATCCGACTACTATGATGAAGAGCATATTTTTCTTTCAATCAGGTACCATAAAGTTCGTAACTGATTCATTACTAGGGCAATGTTCTTAGATTCCAGTGGCAGAGTAAGAAGTTGGAGAGGCAAAGAAAAGAGAGTAAGTTTGCACCCACTCGAGGCCACTCAAAACACGACCTAATACTGAGTTATTGACCAAAACAAGAAAACCACCTGAACTGCATAGAACTCTGAAAAAGCCACGAGAGACAATGAAACAAGCTTAATTAAACTAAAGTAAGAGAATTCCTAATATATATTTATTATTCCCTTAATTAAAGAAACAATTGGAAAATAAAACAGCAAGTACAAAAATGAGTAATAACCCCAGTAGAGACCGGTACGATTCAATTCAACATTTTGTTCGTTTGGGTTTGATTGTATCGTACCTCTATAATTCGGATTAGGTTTATCGTTGGATTATCCAAGAGAAAGAAATATAGAAACCCTGTGAACAATTTATATCAACAGAATGCTGACTGCCGACTGACTAAAAACACATGCTTGTTACTCATACAACACGCTTATTACTTCTAAACATCTCCCAACCGGGCCACACGATGCACATTCTCGCAAACTACTTATTCATTCCAACAAACTATATGCTTTAAGCAAATGAAAGGTTCACCAACTAACCAGGCGATATATGCAGCAATCATTGAACTCCATGACACAACATCTCTAACAGACATTTCATCAAGCGCCTGTCTTGCAGACTCAACGTAGCCACAGTCTACATACATCTTCAACAAGGTATTGCCTATATACCGATCCGAATCAAAAGCGGTCTTCAAAGTCAAGCAATGCACCATCCCACCTTGCCGAACCAATGAGCAGCGGCCACAAGCTTTAAGGACGAAAGGATACGTAAAATTGTCCGGTTGAAGACCAAAACTTCGCAACCGACAAAAGAGCTTGACAGATTCAACTGGAGTTGAACTCTTTGCAAATGCTTTGATGATGGTATTCCAAGCAAAAATTGGAGGAACAATGGGTATGTTATCGAAAACCAATTTGGCACAATTTACAGATATGGAGCATGCGGATAAGACAATCTGGCTCACCAAGTCGTTATCATGATCGAGCGCGGATTTTAGGAGGATAGAGTGAAGTTGAAGGAGATGAGAAACACTTTGGGTTTGTGGGATGAGGGTCTGGATTCGGCCGAATACCATATTACCATGGCGAAACATAACCAACAATGATCCGGACAAACCGTCGCGTGCCGTTGGAAAATATGAAAAAGAGTGAATCAGGATAACCTATAAAGTCCATGAGTCAATGTAGTTTCATTTACAACTTACAATTCATTTCAAATTTTCTATAATACACAAAATTTTTATGCCGAAGTGTGCAACTTTCTTTTTTTCCCCTGCCAGCGCGCAAGTGTGTAAACTAATATAGGAAAAAATTATAGGGATTTTGATTTCGTTAGAGACAATAAGGGACCACGATAGGGTGATTTTTTTTTTTTTAAATACTTATCCCAAATACATATATTTCCCCTTTATAATCTACGTGTTGTTATTCCTATACATATTATCCATAACCCAAGTTATAGGAACTTGGACGGTTGCATGAAGAATTGGATATCCCCATTCACAGTGCTCCGAAGGGACCCTAAGAATTTGGTGTTAGTATAAGCTGGTTTGACACTTATTTACAAGGAATAAGAAAACGAACTGGATACTGAATTGATCAAGATAGTGGTTTAAGAGTCAGTGAGTCAAATTGGGGTCAACTCAAGATCAAACTATCATATTAAGATAATATAATATAATTGAAAATGACAAAATACAATGACATTAATAATCACTAATAACATAATATAAGAAAGTACAACAATATTTTGATTATAACAACAACAGAGTATAATAATATTGAGAATGTTTATTAATAATTAAAATTAATAATTATTGATGTTTTTTTTTTAGCTGAATAATACTCTGCATTAATACTCAAAAACCAGCACAAGCACTAACCAGAAATTGAAGCAACAAATCATTAAAATTCATTCAAATCTTTAGTGACTGAGATATAAAGAGCTGAATAAGAAAAAAATATAATTAATGCTAACACAATCATCTAAACTGGTTCATCCCGATTCTGGGTTGATAGTAGTTCAATTTATGAACGATCCAGCACTCAAATCAAACCAAACCACTACCTAGTTTACTAATTTTTTAGTTGAACTGACCGATTGGGTCTATTTTTTTTCCTTGCTCATTTAACATTAGGATGATTGGTAATATAATCTAATAATTTATTTACGTTATTTGGACTTCTAAATTCATAATGAAATGAGTTTTAACAATTGAACAGTATGATTTGTGAAAGCGCAGATGGAAAATCCAACATTACAAGTATTGAAGGGATACACATGACTTTATCACACGTCTGTAGGGAATTCTCTATTGTGAAGTGGACACCACAATATTCCTGTGAATATAGAATGTGACTGAATCTGACGGGATTCTCTTTCCTAACTCAAAAATGCCTCCGAGGCATGTGGCTGCGTCAAGATTTGAGAACATCGAGTAGTCTTAGTCATGAGACATTGAGGCGCTTCAACAAAAGGCTTATTTGGAGCGACTCATGAGTATGTTTATATAATTGGAGATACTATGAGGTATCTTAAATGGTATGATAGCAGACGCAATTTGATTGACAGGGTTATAAACTTAGGTTGTTTGGCCCGTTGAGAGGGCTGGAACTTGGAAATTAAGATAATGGCGTCATTATCACCATCACAAGTGATGATTGAAAACTCCTTCGACGTCGTATCATAAATGATTTGTTTATTAATTAAAAAGGATAAGCCCAGCTCTCTGTTTTGTTGCCCAACGACTCCTGATCGCCGTCAGAAACAGATCGACACGTGTATACAAATATCAGGATTATCTTAAGATACGTATCATTTAATTATTTTAGAAAATCATTCCAAGTTAAACATCTTTAAGTCATCTCTCGTAAGGATTTTTGACTGCCCCAAAAGAAATTCTAGAGCCAACATCATTGAAAATTTGAAATTAAATAAAACACATTTCACTCTTGTAAATTAAAAACAGAGGCCTACTCTGCTTTTCGAAGGATTATCTTTTAATTTTTATCCTCTATTTAATGTTACATTATTTTAAAAGCCTAATTACTTTAAAACTTAAATTCTGAGTGTTATTGAGCTGACCAAAAAATTAGGAGTATTATTAAAAATAAGTAACAAAATCTGAATTCGAACTTATATTTAGTAACAAACTATTCATAAAAAAAGTAACAAACTAAAAATTTAAATAAGGGTTTATAAATAAGTAGGTAGATACTCGATCGTATATGTGTGTGTGTATATATATACACACAATTACTTTTATGTATCCTCATTTAAGACTTTGAGTGATGTATATTTCTATAATCTTATTTATAAAACATTTTCGATATTACTCCTATTTAATATGTATATACACACACGCAGAAAATAATAACCTATAGATCAACAAATGGGGAATAAAATTATACACTTACAAGTTATATAACAAATTTAATGAGATCACTTGTATTTTTGCTATGCGGTAATTAAATTGAGTTACGTTCAAATATTATCAAGTCCAATTAAAAACAACCCTTTCGGCAAAAAATTAAAAAAAATAAAAATAACTCTTAAATGTGTTTTTTTGTAATCACACCGACTCAAGTTCAAGAGATCATACTTAAGCGGCAAGAGCCAGTCATGAGTTCATTTGTATTAAGGAGTGAAAAACATATTTTTTTTCTTTCACTCTCTTGTGAATAATATTACAAGTAACTAGTTTGATTTTTAATTTGATCCTAAATATAAAATCTCAATTCACTTTATTTCTCATATTTATCTATTTGTTCAAAATAGTTCTTGTAGTAGTTGCATATGTTAAATGTTTCATCAAATATTAGTTCTAGCTAATATACATAATTAGTAAGAGTATTTTTAGGAAAGATAATACTTATTTATTATAAATAACCAACTCAACAAATTTTTTTTAATCTACTCAAATTATTCAATTAGCTCTTAATTTGAGTAGATTAAGAAATTTTGTTGAGTTGAGATTAAGAAAGTTTGTTGAGTTGGTTATTTATAATAATTATATGTTGTCTTTCCTTAAATACCTTTTTTATTAATCATGTATTAACTAAAACTATTATTTAACTGAATATGTAATAGATGCAACTATTAGAAAATTATTTTAAAAAAAATAGATAAATATAAAACACAGAATAAATTAGAGTTTTATATTTGATCAAATTAAAAATTAAACTAACTATCATATTAAGTAACGAAAGTCATACTACCTCCGGTCTTTAATATAAGATCTTGTTTAACTTTTATTTTGATCCTAAATATAAGATCTTAATCTACTTTGTCTCTCATATTTATCTATTTTTTCTTAAGGTAGTTCTTTTAATAATAGTAATTCTGACAAATATATTTGATTATAAAAGATATTTTAAAAAAAATAATATCTATTTATTATAAATAACTAACTTAATTTTTTAATCTTTTCAAAATAGTTAACTAGTATTTGCAATTAGAACGAGAGATAGTATCAAGTGGGAGAAGCAGGTAGTATTATAATAGTACGACCAATATAGGACAATAGGAAGGCGGGTGATCAAGGGATAGGTGCTGCACTGACTTTTTGTTTTGTTTTTCTGTCTCGCCCTTCAGCACAGGAATCTGTATATTATATAAAATTCCCAAGTTTCCCCCAAATGAGCAAATGATTAATTAAAACTTAACTGTTGGCCAAAAAAAAAACTAAAACTTAATAGGCGAGCAGTAAATATTCAAATTATTTGGGATTAAAAGAGGAAAAAAGAGGACCATTTAGAGTCTGCCAATCGTGAAATTTGTGAGCGCCCACATTATTCAGATTGATAAATATTCAATTCTAGAAAATCACATCGACCTCATCTCATTCGTCACAAGTCATGTGGTCAGCCCCTCCTCCCTTAGTTATTCTTCTTTCCCAAGCCATCAAGTTTTAATCAAGTTTGGACTTCAAAACGCCTCCTTCTTTTAGAACCCTCCAGAGATTAGACCCTCCTTCTCAATTTTCAACTCTAACCTCTCCACATCTCCCTATTAAAGCCCCACTCTTCGTCTTCTCTTTTTGCCTCATCAGCACCATCCCCTGCACATATCCCTCAAAAATTTTCCCTCCCTTTCTCGGGAAAAGAGATAGACCCCCCACCAACCCCCAACACGACAGCTTCAGTAGTGGTAGCAGAAATTAACGTTATCGCCCATGGGAACTCTGGTTGGCCATGTAGCTCCCGGTTTTGGCTTCCTGTTGATTGGTCTGTGGCATCTCTTCAACCACATCAAGCTTCATGCTGTTAATTCCGGGTCTTATGTTTCTCCTCCATGGTTTCCCGCCACTAAGCTCAAGTACCTTGAGCTTCTTCTCATCATGGCTGGCTCTCTGGCCTCCATATCCATGGAGCTCTTTATAGGACCCGACAAACACCAACCCTTCGACTCCGACGGGACAATTCCGTCCAACCATCTCCATAATTTCGAGCACTCTTCCATCTCCATGACATTCTTCGTCTACGCCGCCTTCGCCGTCGTTCTCGACCGAACCGCCTTGCCGGAGAAGACCAAACTCGGGCTGACTCAGCTTCTCGGCGCCATCGCTTTCGCGCAGCAGCTTCTCCTCTTTCACCTTCACTCCGCCGACCACATGGGACCGGAAGGTCAGTACCCACCTTCTGTTACAGCTCGTGATACTCGTCTCTTTGTCCACCACCCTCATCGGAATCGCCATCCCGAAGAGCTTCCTGGTCAGCTTCGTACGATCTGTGAGTATATTTTTCCAAGGCGTGTGGCTCATCGCCATGGGCTTCATGCTCTGGACTCCTGGGTTGATACCCAAAGGGTGTTTCATGAACCAGGAGGAAGGCCACCAGGTGGTGAGATGCTCGGACGACGAGGCTCTTCATCGAGCAAAGTCTCTGGTTAACATTGAATTCAGCTGGTACTTGATTGGGATAACAGTATTCGCCATGTCTCTGTACTTAATTATGGTCAAAGTTTATGGTGAAAAGCCTCAGTATTTCACGCTTCGGGGAGATGATGATGAAGAAGAAGGAGGAGGAGAAGACCGGAGCGAGGGGTCAAACGACGACGTTGAGTCGCAAAAGAAAAGCGTACTTGAAAACGCCCAAAGCTTTATTCATATGGGGAAAGCCTTTCCAACGGTAGAAATGGAGAGGTAGGGGGAGGAAGAAAATGTTATTTTCCCCAAAAAAAAAAGAAAAAAAGAGAGAGAGTGGGCCGTACATGTGTAATTAGGTGAAAGTGGTGGGGTCCACATGGGATTATTATTGGGGTGATTAAATCATTTATGAAGCCAGCGATTAAGACGTGTGGCTGAGCAAACCGGTGCATGGTGGTAGTTTCATACTTTCATAGGTTTTTCATTTATTGCTTGCTTTGAATCCTCTCGCTTGTCTTTATTTTTGGTGTCTCAGGCTGGGAATTGAGTTGGCTTTGTACAGTGAACTGAAAAAGTAATGTTTTCTTTAATGCGCTATTACTGAACTGCTTTTCTGTCATTAAGTGCTTTGTTTGAGTTTTGCAATTTGAATAATTTCTTGCTCAAAACACTTGTAATTGTTACTCCTCTAGTCTTATTTAGTCTTATTTATAGAGCACTTTTAATATATTTTATACAGATAAAAAAAATCTTAAACTGCATTAACTTTTTATTAAAATATAACAACTTTTTAATTTTACCCTATTGAATGTATATATACTTTTTTAAAAAATAACTATCTACACTATAATAAATGAATGACAACAGAGTACATTTATGGTAAAAATTTAATGAAATAACTTATAAATAGGACTAAAAAAGATTTTCTCTCTCTGTCCTATAAATAGGACTAGATGAGTATATATATATAAGCAGGTTTGACATATATTCATTAATCCAGAATGTTTTATCATTTTGAATCAAATAAATGAAAACATGTTTGTATCAAACTCCCCTAAATTGTTTTTGTTTAGGCTGTTAATATCTGTAGTTCTAATTAAAAGACAAAAGTAAATGAAATGAGAGGAAAAAATCTCTATTGATTTTCATTTTTCATAGACAATATGGCTTTAGAAAGAAGCTTCGTTTCTGAGTTTATTGACCTTGTCCACACACGCACCCCTTAATATAAAGTGTCTGTTTCACTCATACTTATCTAGCTCTAAACTGATAGAATTAGGCATATTTGGTCATTCAAATTCTATCAGATGGTTCAAAAGCAACTTTTTAATTATAATTTTACGAGATAAATATGTGAAGAGAATTTTATCTCGACTTACCTAAAAATTCTTATAAACACTTAATAAAGCACAAATATAAGCATCGCCTAACTTGATTAATGATTATTTTCCCTTTATCCTTCAAAACTTGATTGATGATCATGGCTGCTAAGCCCCATGTTCCTTGTTTTATTGCTTAAAATAATATTAAACATCAGATTGGGTTCCTTATCATTTCAATTGGTACGAGGAGTTTGCGTGTCAGGGTGGGAGAGCCAACAAAACAAACTATACACAAATACATAATTTTTTATTTGTAATTTTGAATTTTAAATTATTATATTAAAAAAAAAGATAGGGTTGTGTGCAACGCACATGAAGCCCCCTGTAATTTAATTCCAGTCAGAATGCGTCACCTTTAAAATATTGTCCTCATATCTCAATCCTCTTATAATTTTGAATTAGAATTAGATTAACTGGCTTCGAGTATTTGTATTATTTATTTTATGAGTTTAAGCAAATATGTATTCAAATTTGATTTTTCAATATTGAGTGATGCTTAACTTAATAATTTTGACATTTTACTCCTAAGTAGGCCATGGCCGCCAAGCTGTTGTCTTTTTCTTTTTCTTTTTGTTGGAATGGATTTTTCTTTTTTCTAGTTATGTTAAATCAAACAGTACTTTTTGCTTACAAAGACATTATTCCACCTCAATGATGTGCTATAAAGAACAGTAAAACTTGAAAATATAATGAAACTTATAGCATTAAATTAAGTATTTTTAATGTCAAATTCTCAATGAATCAAGTCAAAAGTATTTTATTTAACATAAAAAAATAAAAATAATAACCCTAATATATGAATAAAATTGACTCTACTCATATTAGCTTAGGGCTTATGGTGCACCGATGCTTGCTCATGAATAAAATATTGTGTTTTTTTTAATAAGAAAAATAGAACTTACATAAAACTTGCAAGAGAGAACGATATTGTTTTTGGCAATCGTGCCCTGTACTAAATAGTCTGCACGAATGCCATACGCAACGGAAAACGACATGCGGATAATAGCAAGAAAAAAGGCAAACAAGTAAGTACAATATATTATTTATTAAGATTCTGTTGCATTAAAATCTTCATGGCCGAAATAATTTTCAAATTAATAAGTATATACTCCTCCTGTCCTTAATATATGATTCAATTTTTGAGTTGGTTTTGATCCTAAATATAAGATCCATTTTTCATATATATTAATTTTCTTTAAATTATCCCTATAGATACTCCCTCAACCATAATCAAATAGAAGAGGGAGAGAAGTATTAAGAAAGATGATTATAGTGTTTTAGGAAAAATGTGTCACTTTTCTTATAATTAACTAACTTACCTAACTTTCTTAATCTAATCAAATTAGTTAAATGGGTCTTATATTAAGGATCGGAGGAGTATATAAAATCAAAAGTCATTTCATAGAAGTATTTTTTCAAAAAAAATGTAATGTCGAAGGATTAGTTCATTATCACCAAATTTTTTTAAAAAAAGAAAAAGGATTAGTTCATTGAAAAAGTCAAAAGGGGAAGGCGATGAGAAAAACGACAAGGATGATGAGGCGTTTGAATGTAATATTTGGTGTTTCCAATTTCCACTATAAAATATAAACGATAGGGAGGGAATCTGAAAATATAATTAGTAAAAGAATTTTATTGCTTTCTCTTGTTTTCCTTGGCTGCATTTAAATTAGGTTAGTTCTCGTGTTTTTTTAGTTGTGGTAAGGAGTGAGCAAAATTGAATGGAAATAAAAAATCAATTCGAATAAAATTCATTTCGATTTTTCAATTCCTTTTTTATTTTGGATATGGCTTCTGTTTAAGGAGTATATATTTAGAGTTTGGTTTTTCGTTAGGTTATTAGAAAAGAAAAGTAAATAACAGTTAAAATCCAAATTAAAGGCAGAACATTAGGCTTCCTGTGGTTCTGTAGCTACAAAAAAAGTTACAGCAGAAAAAATAATATTTTCCCATTTGTATTTTTTGGGAAACATAGTCATACTATTACGAAAAAATTTCAAGAGAAGAAAATAATATTGTTCCTGCTCAAGTCCAATACAATATTCTTTCTTTTTTTTTCATTTAGGGAGCTTCTCAAAAATTGATAAAATCGAAAAATCGACCTGAAATAATTCATCAGGTGATTCGGTTCAATTATTTTCTTCTTTCCGATTTTAGTTTGATGCTAAAAACATACACAATTTATTTTTACCCTGCTTAGTTACAGCGAGATAAACTCAAACGACCAAGTTTAACCAACAGTATTCATATCAAATTTTTTATATTCATTAATTTTTTTAACCACACTTTGACCCTGTATCCTAAAAATAGGACACCTGATTATATATGATTAGAATTTAAAATTTTTGACATAAATATTTTCCAAATTTAATATAAAGGATAGTGAGATAAATTCATTTATGGAGGCTACAACCTGCTGAGGTGTATAACATGTTGGTGTTGCATTGTGGGGGTGCCCCCCTCGCGCCATCATGTGATGTCATTTCCACAAAATATCTGGTGCGGCCCACATCATAGCCGTAACTAAATTAATATTTGTCTGTTTTTTAACTTTATAATACCTAATTGAGGATATTGCGACATTACATGTTCGTCGCACTCTGTGTATTCTTTTCATTATTTAAATTTAAAAGTTAAGTGAAACAATGGAAAAAACACGTAAACTAATAAGATGCCCAAAATATATATACTTATCCCTGATCAGTGTGTGCGCTTTTTTCAATAATGAATTTGTCATGAATATTAATATTAATATATATATTTGTGAATTATCTTCAGCATGCATGCGTGTGTTCTTTCGGCCTTGCACGCGTGTGTTTGTATCAGTCGAATGATATTTCAGTGATTGTAATATTGTTTTTGTTTAGTTAAAAGGTGGGAAAAAAAATTAGATTGGTGTACATAATTTACCAAATAAAATCGGGTGCTGGTTGTTACATATATTACATTTCCCACTCTCTTTGACCGGAAAAAGTTTAACGTAAATGATAATTATTGACTGGAAGCAAGGTAACTTCAAAATGTCATATGAAATATTGTTGGGTTAAATTAATACTATCTCCGGTCCTTAATATAAGATATCGCTTGATTTTTATTTTGGTTCTAAATATAATACCGTAATCTCTTTTATTTCTCATATTTATGTATTTTTTTCAATGTATTTATTCGAATAATGGTAGTTTTAGCTAATATATTTGACTAGTAAGGATATTTTAGAAAAAAATAATACATATTTATCACAAATAACCAATTTAATTTATTTTCTTAATCTACTCAAATTAATCAACTAGTTTTTATATTTAGAACTGTAGGTAGCATTACATTAATACACAGGAGGGTAAAGGAATAGATATAATGAATAAGAGGAGGAGAAGACAATGAAGGAAATTTCTGTGTATGTAACATGAGAACAGCCTGAACGCACATAATTTACCAAATAAAATCAGGTACCAGTCGTTACATATATTACATTTCCCATTTTCTTTGACCGGATAAAGTTTAACGTAAATGATAATTATTGATTGAAAGCAAGGTAACCACAAAATGTGATATGAAATATTGTTTGGTTAAACTAATACTACTTCCTATCTTTAATATAAGAACTAATTTAATTTTCTATTTGATCCGAAATATAAGACTCTAATCCACTTCTTCTTTAATATTTGTTTATTTTTTTCCTCAAGTATTCTCTATGTTAGTCTCATATGTTAAGGAGTTACTATTAATTTGTAATCCAAACATACATAATCAATAAAGGTATTTAGGGAAGACGATATTTATTTATCATAAATAACTAACTTAACTAATTTTTTTAATTTTTTCAATTTTATTAAGTAGGTCTCATATCAAGTACAAGAGGCAGTATTACATTAATACGTACAAGGGTAAAGGAATAGGTATAATTAGTAAGAGGAGGAGAAGACAACGAAGGAAATTTCTGTGTATGCAACGAACAGCCTAAACGTACATAATGGGTTGCTTCATTTGTTTCAATTTATATCTCTTTCCTAAAAACCAACGCGTACGACGCAGACGCTTTCTTCTCCTCGTCCTCATCTTCCTTTTCAAGCTTTTCACTTTTTTCTTTAAAAAAAAAATTAAGTAAACGAATACTCTTCTTCAATTCAGTTACTCAACAAAGTTTTAAATCTTCATTGACAAACATACCTAATAGTATCTCGAATAAGATTATAATACCTGTATTAAAAAAACTAATTTAGATAAAAATAATGAATATGAAAAATAAATTGATTTGAGATTTTAAATTTAAAATCAAATTTAATCTCTCAACTAATTTCTATATGTGATGGATAGGAGCGAATAATTTAGATTGACACAACCAACTAAGAAACACTATATGAAAGTTAAAACGGATATCAAATATATAAATTATATTCCTCCTTTCCTAAATATAAAACACATTTTATAGTGTAAAAAGAATCTTATACTACCTCCGGTTTTTAATATAAGATCTTGTTTGACTTTTATTTATGTATTTTTTTTCCAAGATAGTCCTTCTAACAATAGTAGTTCTAGCCAATACACTTGATTAGCAAAGATATTTTAGGAAAAACAATACCTATTTATGACAAATAACTAATTTAACTTCTTTCCTTAATCACCTCAAATTAGTTAATTAGCTCTTATAATTAGTACCGGAGGAGAATTTTTTTGCCAGCTTGTACTATTCATCCGTTGTAAAAACGTAACACATTACACGATGTCTCACTTAATATTTTTAAAAAGATATACTACTTCCGGTTCTAATTATAAGAGTTAGTTACCTAATTTGAGGAGATTAAGAAAATAAATTAAGTTAGTTATTTATAATAAATAAGTAGTATTTCCTAAAATATCTTTACTAATCAAGTGTATTGGTTAGAACTATCATTATTAGAACGACTATCTTGGAAAAAATACACAAATATTAGAGACAAAATGGATTGAGGTTTTATATTTAGGATCAAAATAAAAGTCAAACGAAATCTTATATTAAGGACCAAAGGTAGTATTTAAATGGTAGAAAATTCAATTGTTTCAAGCATTAAAGCAAGAGACTTTATCCCACCAAAAAGTTTACAACACCTTATCCCTAAAAAAAAAATATAAATTATGCTTTTTTCCGAACTAAATTATTGTCGCTTAAATTTTGCAATTTTTTGCATTTAATATTATATCATGGATATCATATGATGCTACTTAAATACTCAAATAGTTAAATGGGTCTTATATTAAGGACCGGAGGAGTATTTAAAATTCTGTGAATTTTTCCTCAAATATGTATAAATATTACGAGAATAATGAAAACGACAGTGTAGCATTGCCAATCCTCAAAACTATTTGTCGCCGTGTGAATAGAACGTACCTCTCGTTTTCTTCCACCACGAAGCTTCTTACGTTGTCACATTGACCAAAATAAAAAATCATTATCAGTTTATTGAAGAAAAAAAAAACTGTGTCATTCTAGGGACAATGACAATTACATCCAGTAAAATAAAAAATGAATTAAAAAAAATCAGGCACTTGACTGCAACACTACTCAATGATTTACTGGTAATTTTATAAATAGCATGGCTTATTAAATTTTATATCAATTATTTAAGAGGACATTTCAATTTTCAAATTGGTTAATTGGGAGACTTAGATGATTTAAATTTAGTCTGAATGATTTAATATTTCTATTTTTATTTTACTCAAATAAACTTTCCTGAACCCTTCTAACTTCATTTAAACATTCTTCCATTCTATCTGATCCATTTGTTAAACGCTTCACATTTGTGGCACATATATTAACTGGGGTAAAGAAATTCAATTATTAAATATTTAAAATTTATTTTACTAAAAGCCGTGAACACACATCAAGTTTGGTCATTGATATTTAAGGATATCTTTTCGGCATGATTATCAGCTCAAGTAACATTTTTTTCATTATTCTTACATTATTTCTGGCAAAAAAAGTGATTTTCATATTATCTAAACCAGATCCTATTTTAAATTACCACACTTTAACCCTCAAATAGCCTCCCCCCCCCAAAAAAAAAAAAAGCTTTTCCTCTACAGCCAAAATCAAATATTTAGTGGATATAATTCCCAAACAGATGACTATTGCTTTTATTATATTATCAGAATAATTTACAGATATTAAGAAATAAACTACAAGATTAAAAAATGAAAGGCCAGGAATGGGACCCACGACAGCCCCAAAGTAATTTACAAATATGGCCTGACACGTTGTGACAGGAGAGAAGACATGTTAGCGGAACGCTTTGGCAACCTTGCTGCATTCCGCTTCTGCCACCCAAACCTCTCCAGAAACTCCTCAATCAACCTACCATCTCAAATTCAACCAAAAATAATCATAAAATGGCATTAAAAAAAGGAAAAAAAATATATCATATTTTACCTCACCGAATAAGACACCAATGTGAAAATGAAACAAACTTCAATATGAGCTAACCAAAAAACAAAAAAAAATCGTTGAACTTCATCAAGATGAAAATGTTAAATCTCAATGAAATTAACACCAATTGGTGGGGTCGAAAGACAAATCACTCACACGGCCTTTTCCAGTTATTACTAATTTTTTTGAAGTGGAATTTGATACTTTCATGTAAATCCAGAGTTCAAAGTAATCTTTGGTTGCATTTTAGAGTTTATTCACTGATTATACAGTTAAGCCTTGATCTGAAAGGGAACTAAAAAAATCAGCAAATCACTAAAGACAAAGCAACTCACATGCTGCAGATGGCCTTTTGAGATGAAGCTAGCTCGCGGTCTGGGAAAGAATCTTCCAATCGGAAACTTAGCCAAACATAAAGATCCAGGACCTATAATTTTGACACAAAATCAAAGTGATTCCCAAGGATTAGTTCAATAAATCAAACTACTATCATTTTCTATGAACTTCACGCCAACTAAATACAAAGCAGACATGCCACATGGTGTGATATAGCCATCAAGCTAATATAAACGAAATTAATATTGGTATTTCTTAAGCGGCGTTATGCTAGGACAGTGCGCGCGCGCGAGACATTACATCCATAAAAGAAAATCCAGATTAAACTGGCTCAGTTTCTCCAAGAATCAATTACCTAAGGTACAAGGATCAAGTCCTTCATCTCTTAAAATTTAAGGCATCAAGTTTTTATGTTGTGAGGGTTAATTTTTTCCAGCTTGCTTGAATTGTACGTGTGAGATGATTAGGTTAAAATAAGGGTACCTTTTTTAAGTAAATAAAATAAGGGTATCATTGAATTGTGGGTTGGACTTATTTCTTGTATTAGTTGCACTGCCTTTGTATTTACCATAACTGATGATAGATGCACAAGGAGTACTATCGTATCTACCTCTCTTCTCTTTCCCTCTAATTCCATCAGTAACATATCTATACATGGGATCAAACCTAGGCCTTCAATACGTCTGGCCCTCATTTTCTTCAACACATTTCTACCACACACACTGGTGTCACTAAAATGGGCTGGCTACAGTAGGTTGATTGAGGAGATGAATATACAAGTTTTTGCTAATGGCCATTCCTAGGTTTAGTAAATGCATCTTTCACAGTTCAATATTTACCCATGAGCCAGGGCTAACACCTTCAATGGGGGCCTAGAGCTTGTGTCAATTAATACATTCAACAAGGAATAATGACACAGACTGACAAGAATTGAAAATAATATAAAATAAACCTCACCTTGTGGATAGATTCAAGTTCCTCAAGAGCAGATGGTGTTTTGGGCACCCTGAGTGTACCTGGTGTAAATATTTCCCGAAGCCGAACAAGGCCTTTCTTAGCAAAAGTCTCTGCAAACTGGTTGATAAAAAAGTATAGCGTCACTTTTATGCCCACAATCTGACATTTATACATCTCATAATGATGAGAGACTGATTACCTGTGTAAGGCCTTGAGATGAAATTTCGTCATTCATGTCAACTGGACTGAATATCACAAATATCAGTTAAAAGAAAAGTGATAAGAAAAGACAGACACCCTGATTCTTAGAATTGGAAATGACATGCCAAATATTGGTAAATTTTTTGGAGGAAAAGAATATACCTTATGCAAAAAAGATATTTTTCATGCAATCCAAGTGGGTACTCATCGATAATAGCAGCGGCTTTCTGATGACAGCAATTGCAATTACCATCCACATTACAACCAAATGGCAACCACTAAACATATGATAGAATGGAAGTAATCGAAGTGATAATAAATAATGAAAATCGATATCAAATGTCCTTGATTACATGGCAAGGTAGCTATAATTAAACATACCAATAAATCTTCACAATTAACGATGAAATAATTCTCTGATAATTTCGCATTGTCTAAAAAATGCTCCTGCAACAAAAAAGAAAAAGCTTTAGTAAGAACAAAGCACAATCACATTTTCAAGTTTGCACAAAGGCTGGGGCCATCAGAACTACAACTAGATGGTCATTCAGGTGCATTTTAAAGTGATTAGAATTCTTCAAGCATGACATCTGATAGATAAAGGGGGCAAATAATTGACTTCATGGCATGTCCATCGTACAACCAAACTACCAATCACAAAATCCATGATATGATGGCCGTGGAAAACAATTAGAAAGGAGTTGCACACACAAATCATGATCCAATGAAACTATCAAGTGTTAAGGATTACTTATAGGAAGCTACAGTATGGACAACTCTAGCCGAGAAGAGCTGCTATGCTATAAGAATGTGAAGGGGGCAACTTATGGGAAGCCAGTTGCACTCCAGGAGCTACGTTTGATGAGAATATCATATCAAACATTAGTGGCCAAAGATCTTATTCTGCAATTTCAAATGTAATTGGGGAATCTCATGAGTCGCAATGTTCTGTTTAGGCAGCCATGACATGACAAGATTAGTTTCAACGACCTAAATACCATGTTTGGTGTCACTGGAATCAAGTTGTTTGCCAGCACCAACGATGTTTTTGTCCATTCCTCTGCCACAGATGTTCATCAATATGGTACGATGACACCACATAAGTAGTTCCTTCCGCTTTGAGACAATACCCAGCAATGAACAAGGGGCAAAACCATACAAATTAAGGGAATCTAAGGCGGCAAAATAGCTGCTGTATCAGATCTGAATCACATCTGACTTAGATCAAATCAGGGAACAAATCAGTGGGAATAATCCCATGAAATTAAAGTGAGATGCTCCAAAAATGACCAATTGAGATAAATGATAATAACAACTACTACCAACACTGTCAAATTTCTAGCTTACAGATAGATATTTCTGATTTGAACAAAGAATCAATGAGTAAATAGAGTATCATGCGATTATTTGACTACTATGCCAACCTACCAGTATCTGTGTGAAACTATCTTTGGGGTGTAGTCGTGAATGTATATGCATGAGATCATACGGAGGAAGTATCCCAGCACGCTGCGTAAGAAAAGAGGTATACATGTCATAAGACAAATCAGCAACAGCAGATTTGAAATCAAGTTAGCTAAGCGTAAATTAGTACTAAAATATATTACTAGCTTTTTGTTTCTCGTCGTAGTTATATATACTTGGTATCAGGTGCTTTGAAGGATACCTCTAAAGTGGGTGATGCAGAATTTAATGATGAATGAAGCAAGGGTAGATCCTCTGCATCTAAACATGTTACTTCCCCAATTGGAAACTTAGACCCATATCTACCAGCTCTCCCTACAAGCAGAGGCATTCAACGCAACTAAAGAATTACCACAAAATTCAAATGTAAAGATTATTTTAGTAAAAACTCCAAACAAACAAAGTAGAGAACAAAAATAAAACAAATGAATGATCAGAATGCACAAGCATGCCACTCCTCTGTAATATAACATATAGAATTATCAAAATAACTACAAAATGGACCTAGTTTTTTTAAACAGATTTTTGGGCTTTTTTTATGAAAATAATGTCATTCTGGCCCATTCAGACCTTTCCCATCAAAAAGATAGGGAGGCTTTGGAAGCAATAAGGATTATGATATCCTTTGGTAATCTGCTGTTTTTGAAGGCATGTCATGCTTATGGCTGGAACAAAATGCACGAGGAACCACAGATGTATTCCTTCCAGCTGGGATAGAGTAGCTTTGAGGTCCTTTGATTCCATCAGTCAGTCCTTATTTTTATGAACAAATCTTGACCCTCTAGTTTACATACTTAAGCAATTCAGTCCCTCTAGTTTACTCATTAGAGTAACTTAACCCCTCTAATTGTGGGAAAAAAATAGTAATTTAAGAACTTTTAGATTCTCTTTTCATTGATATAATGAATCTTTTGCCCCTCCTACTTGATATTTAATGGCTTTGATTTGATGGTTAGCGCAACAATATTGCTTCAGTTGACACCAAAAGGACCATATTGCTCCAATGGGAATAGCCAACAATGCTCAAAATGAAAAGAGACTAGATTGCTTTATTGAGCAACCTCGAGGAACTAAAATTAAAATTTCACTAACCACACATATTATAAATATGTAATATGTTTTAGTTGTTAGTTATGAGTTCTAAATTGAAATAAAAAATAAAAATAAACATCTTTCCACTAGAGAGCAGAGAATAGCCCATAACATAGAGGCAATTGGCAATAAAAGGAGAGAAATTTTAAATGAAATGTTAAAAGGCCAAAGCAGTATAGCACAAACTGGGAATGTGCGGCTTAGAAATTCAATCAAATTATGGCTTTGGATGAAAGAGGCAAATGGAATAGAAAGGATGAAATGGGGCAGAGTCATCTTCAGACAGTGGCTTGCTTCCTCTGAAATCTGACCTTCAGTTTTCTGGAAGTAAACCACAGACTGTAACAGAGAGGAAAAGCTCATTATTATCTGTTGAAAAAGGACTAAGAAATCCCCTATTTAAACATTGTTTTAGGTTTTGTGGTAGACTGAAACCTAAACAGACACATTCTCCTAGTTCTCAATGGCAAGTAAGACCACTGATTATGAAGATTAACATCTCCAAATCCTACTTAGTGACTTTTAACTGACTTATCAAACAGAAACTAGATGCTTAATAGATACCTAATTATCTTAGAAGATCTGACAAGCATTGCAGAAGTAACTGGAACAAAATATTAATTCATCCGCACATTGGTGATTGGTAAATACTCATAATATAGGATGCTTTAACTATCCTTTTTTCCTTTGACACCAAAAGAGCTTCATTTGATGACAATATGTTCAATGCCTTCCTGCGCCTTTTATATTTAAGGAATTTAATTCAACAAGACTACACCATCACACAAATAGGGGCTTTCTGTATGAAACTCAGGCAAACTCAAAGACAGATGAGACAAGAGTTTGGAGTTGATTCAATATTTAAAGAGTCTTAAAGAAAAAGACAAGGATGAAACTAAATATAACACATTAAATTTACCCTAAATATATGTTTACTCCAAAGAACACACATCCTCAATCAATTTCCAGGATAAAGTGCTCTCATACATAAATTCAGGATACCTGCAATCTGCTTGATTTCAGGTACAGTGAGATCACGCATCTCAAAACCATCAAACTTCTTCATAGTTGAAAATATAATCCGAGAAATGTTCAGATTAAGACCCATTCCAATGGCATCACTGGCCACAAGAACATCAAACTCGCTACTTGCATCATTAAACATGGTTGCCTGCAAGTCCAATGAACATTTTTTTTTTACTCAGCAAATCATTCAGTTAGTTCAAATTAGGAAAACAGGAAGAAAAACATGGGAAAACTTATTACGTACCGGGAAATTACAAATAAAAGATAATGCAATATATGCTAATTTTTAGGGCAAAATGTTCTCCTCTCCTATGAGACACACCCAAATAACACAAATCTCATGTTTACCACGAAAATATAAACAAATCTCTTTTGAGGCCAGAAGATGACAAATGTAAATCACTTTTTATATCATTTTATCATTCTTCAATCACAGCATGCTCATAACATTCTTTATAAAAGACTGTTACACTACTCATTACTTTATCAATTGTTCAATTAGCGCATATGCTACACACACACACACATATTATAAACATAAAGTTACAGGACACTCACGTAGTATCAATGCCTTAACTCCATATTGAGTAGTATGGGATAGTCAATGGCATATTTAAATGGGTTAATTCTCCCACCTCAATAGCTATTCATGATAGAGACATTGGTACCAATTGATTGATATCTAAGTGGGAGGCAATTGAATGCCAATCAATTGGCACCATTGTTTCCAAAACAGAGCTACTGCATTTCGAACTATGGAAGTTTTTCACCGGCAAGGAAGTTAAGCAAAGCAACAACAATTAAACTGTCTGAGAGTGCAACCATCAAAACATCAACTCTTCAAAGGGAGCCAATTGATGAAGACTTAGGTAGTACGATTCCACATTAAGTCGTATAAGATGTTCACTGGGGTAATTAAGTGGGATGGCTATCCCACAACAGAAGCTAGCTTTTAGGAAAGGTTTCCCATCTCAACTAAGCACTCATCATTACATTGTATCATTTCAATTTCTATCCATGTGTGTGTATATATGTAAACACTATACATAAGAATAAGTTGAAATCAAATTGTTATATTTAAAAGGTATGTTTTCGCTAGTTTTATCATATATAATGAGGCACAAAATGTTGGATAAATGTAAAGTTTGAACCCGTCACCTCCTGCATACCTGTGAACTAATCAAAGTTCTCGTACATGACAGGAAAAAAAAAAAAGCCTATGAGAATCCAGATTTAACATTATTAGACATAAATTAGAATCCATACCTGCCTTGTTCGAGTCTCTGGGGGCAGTGAGCCATAAACTACTGAGCACAGATGCTTTCCCTCACTCTCAATTTTCTTCTGAGAAATATTGTGAACATAAGTTCAGCAAGGTGTAAATATTGTCCCAATAAAAACACAGTTGCACATACGCGCACACAGGAGAAAAATCAGCCGTGTCATTCCCTGTTTGCTTAACTATGTAAGCATACATGACACAACTAGACAAATAAATTGGCAGAACTAGAAATAAATTAACCGCAGCATTTCAACAAGTCTATAAAAGTAATCTCTATGTCCAAAACAGAAAAGAACATTAATGCATAAAGCGAATAAGAATTTTGACAAATTAAATCCCTCATAGTCTTAATGAACATAGAACACTTCTAACACCTACTAATAACCCTCTATTACTGGCCCCAAGTTCAAAACTCTACAGAGTGCTCCTAGGTATTTTCCGCAGGCTGTGTCTCACTTTGGCCTCAGTGCAGGGCAGTATTTCACTGCCTGCCATAGACATATGACACTAGGGAAGAGTTAAAACTTAGGATGTCTAAATGAAAATACTAACTTAACCAAAAATGGTATTACAAGATGTTTACACTATACAATACATGACAGAGCTGTGTTATGCTCTCCGGCTAGAATAATCCTAGGATGCGATTCATATTTGCAGATATTTACCCGAGACATGCCTAATCATCACTTAGATTTTTAGCCATGAAAACCATGTAATGCAAAGGGCCTATACATTAAACACACAGATTTGAAGCACAGCGATCAAAAGGTCAACCTCGCACCAGGTTACACTAAACTGCTAAACAACAGTATTAAATTGTGCAAACCAAGTATGAGGAGACCACTTCAGCTCATTAACAGAGAAATGTAAACTACAAACCAATTTTAACTCCCGTAGGATATGAATCACTGAACCAGGCAGTAACTACAAATATACTTCTTCCTCAAGCCACCATGGATGGTCACAATAAAAAAGAGGCGAATAGGACCAATTTTAGCAAAAAGAAGTATTCACCATAGTCCATGCCACAAAACTGTGCAGCATTTGGCAATGAGAGAAGGCTTCAACTTTGTGGTTTGACTTGTTAAAAGGAACGCCCACATCTTCAAGGGAAGACATTCACCCTTATTATGGGATATGCGTGTTTACATGGATTTCTTGTGGTGCAATAGAGTGTTGTTTTTTTAAAAGACAACTACTATCTTTAATATGTGAAATGATTGTACGACTCTTCTACTCTAATTCGTTCACGATAGCACAGTATCCACAGTGGTACCATACATATTGATGGAGATTTAGGTGGTGAGGGATGTCCACGTTCCATATTGAATAGTATGAGATGATTTATAAGGTAGTTAAGTGGGTTGGTTCTAATTCAGTAGCTAGTTTCTGGGAGAGGATTCCCAATCTAAGGTACCCATCCATCGGTATCAAAGTTGGTGGTTGGAGATTTTACAAAAGGCTACATGTAATGGATTCTAACTAGTGGAGGGTTCTGACAAGCAAGAAACCAACTGAAGTTTTACTAATGAAGTACCACAGGATACAGTTGTTGGGGCATTAGCTCTCCAAGGAGGGCCAATTGATGAGACTAAGGTGACAATAGGATGCCTAAGTCCTTTTCGATAGGTTATTTAAGTGTGTTGGTTCTCTCACCTTAATACGTAGCTTTTGGAGGAGAGTTTCCCAACACTAAGATACCCATCATGTCCACACCTAATCATGCTCAGCAAGTTAACAATGCAAATGTATTGACTTAAAAATAACTATTTTCAAGTTCCCAAGAAAATCAGTAGTGAGTTGACTCAATATAAGAAAAGCAAAGCCTAGAAAAATTTTATATATCAATATCATTAAAATTACTGCAAAGGAATAAATAAGAATAATTTTTCAGTTGATAACCTACGAATCTCTCAATGATTAGTATTTCAATAACATTCACATCAGATTATAATATCTTTTTCCTTTTCTTTTCCACTGTTCCGTATTTATTGCAAACTCAAAAGTAGTATATCAAGAGTTCAACCGCTAACGTAAGATAATCTGCTGCTTTAAAACAAGGGACCATGAGTCAGGCTATCAACACCAGATCACCAAAGCTCTCTGTTTGATTTAGCAAGTTACTTCACAATCTCCAATTAATTGTACTATTAAAATGCCGATGCTCTTTGCTTTTACAAGGAAATCAGCTGACTTCGTATTCCAGAACCATTCATACATGAGAAACAATCGGAGAAACAATGATAAAAAGGGTGACGACGCTCCATCATGTGAGAAAAGCAAAAATGAAGAAAAACCAACTTAACTTCAGAATAAATTTGACAAAGTGAAAAACTGACCTTCAATCTGTATATACCCTTACGCGAAAAGGTAACAATGCAGTCACCCTTTTGTACATCAGAGAAAGATCCAAGAGGAGTCTTTGAAGGAACTAAAGGTAACAGTCTCTCGTAATATTGAACCTAAAGCAGGCATGAAGAAGAGAGTATATCAAAATTTAAAAATTTTGATGAAAACGCCATAAATTAACACTGTGCCTTGTCAACAATGATTGCCACAGATTCCCCCAACTAGGGGTTGTTTATATATAGAAAATTCAATACCTCAACCTCATCTCCCGTAACTTTCAGTATCTCCTGAATGAGAGGAACAGCAGCTGGATCACCACAGAGGTGAAGTTCATCTGCAGCTATTCCTAATAAAGCACGTGTAAATGAATAGCCCCTCATATTACACCCCAACATCTGGAAGAAAAAGGAAAAGTAAAGGTTACAGGGAATGGAAAACTACACATGTACAGATGCTTCAATTACAGAGATGATCTTTTAACTCAATCGAAAAATAAATATCAGCAATAATACATATAGAATCACTGATATAACATGATAACAAGAAGATTAACATATAAAGGTTTATCCTCTTATATTGATGTGAATTTATACTTTTGATTCATATGACATCAACAGACCCTAGAAGCTGTTTACGATTGAGAAGTCAATCTCAAAATCAACAGTTGACATGCCTGTACTTCATCAATAACAGCACAATGATACTTGGATGTTACATCAGCCATCTCAACTGTCACAGCCTTGTGCTTCGCACCTTCAACTTCCTCACGTTCTTGACCAGTAATGAGATCACAAGGCACTTCTGCCCTGTTTAACCGTTTTGCTACCTCCCATGCCAACAATCTTAAAGGACCACAATACAAGCCTGCAGAGCAAAAAGGTACTTAACCTACTCAGAAAATTTTAATGCTCCTTAACATTGTTTACAGATTATCATAGTAGAAAGTAGAATAGTGATGTACCAGAAGAACTTGACTCAAGTTGCTTCAGAGCATGATGTGTTTTACCACTATTTGTGGGACCAACATGCAATATAACCCTGCGCTGTTTCTTCCGGGCCAGTGGGTACCATGTATGAGGACAACTACAACAAACATGAATTTAGGATCAGGGCTATTATGTAAACCAAGATCATATGGTCACGATCATTAACACAGTTGCTTTAAGCCAATAAAGCATTAGAGACATATAAACATACGTTAAGTCTGTTAAATCAATCCTGTCGGTATCATTGAGGCTGCTGTACAGCTGTATCCTGTTTGAAGGGCTACTAAAACATCCAAACTTGTATTTAAAATATAGATGAAAAGGCTCACCATTACCTGCATAAGGAGTTGACGAATGAAAGATGTAAAGAAAAATACCAACAAATAATCAACACATACAATTGCACTCATTTACACTGCACCCCCCACAAAAAAAGAAAGAAACAATTGAACTTCAGCAGCAATTTCTGTTTAGTGGTAATAACACTTTGAGCAGCATTATTGAAATATATACCACCATTAATTATCAAACGCATGGGATTTGCTAACGTACCAAATACAAACATATGATATAACATGAAAAACCAAGAAACTTTTTGAACTTCAAGTTGAGGGGAAAAAAGGTGGATAATTCTCTATTGATCACATCTAGTAACAGCATCTTTTCAATATTCACAAATAATTAGCAGTCATAAGCTTTGTGCTCCTCATCAAGTTGCCGCTAATGAAATCATCTCTCCAATTTACAACAACAAAAGTAATGAAACGAAGGTTCCATTCCACCTTTGATGAAGACACCTATAATCCCTACACAAGGCTAGGTCTTTAAAAAGCCTACTCATTAAGTGGCAGGTTGTTTTCCGGCCAAGTGGCTCCCAACTGAAAGCACAGATAAGCGACTTTAGACAATGTTGCTGTTTGGTTGTACAATTAAAAAGGGTTTAATTATGATTTTACAGAGGAAAGAGTTCAAGGCGCTACTCCCAACGGCTACATGGGCTCAATACATATAGCACGGTATTCCTCAAATCGGAAGAATGCAGTCAAGAAATAAACTATAAAGAGATAAAAACTTCATTTCCTAAACGCCATTGTAATTAATTAGCAGCCAAAAAGAATTCACGCCATGTTACTTTCAGTTATAAAGATGCAATGGATTGGGTTCCACCAAATTGAATGCCCCATATAACAGGCTCCAGTTTTGTGCTAGCTCTTAAAACAGGAACCTACTCAAATTAACAATAAAACAGCTCTCTCCTTTCACACAAAGACATAACAAATTTCACCAAATTTCATCAAATACATAATCGAAAACGGAACAAACAACGAAAACAAAAATAAGAGTATCAAAGTTAAACCGTGTAAAGTGCGGGAAACCCCATAAGATGATATTTTCCGGCGAAAAAAAATTGATGCCATGGTTGTGGAGAAAGGTGAAATAATAGAAAAGATATTGTCTCAAGAGTCACTAGCTTAGAAGTCAGAAAAGCGAGATTTTCATAGGAAGGTCAAATAGGAGAATAGGGTCAACGTAAGGTAAGACTTCGCGGATCAAATTCCTGAAAAACTTCTTCCTGTGGCCCTCATACTGATTTTGCAAAACTCCTCTTCCTCCTCAGATGCCGCCGACCTTGGCTCCCGAATTCCAGCACAAACATTGGAAGGGTAATATTACATGCAAGCCCCATATATTTTCAAATTTCTAATAAATAATTTTAAAAACTAAATTTTATTTTAAAGTTTTATGGAATTAATTTTTATTATTATATAATCACATGACAATATACGGTCGATAATATTTCAGAGACTCAAGAGGCAGAAAACCGCTCTTCGCCATGCCTGGATTGCATATCAGAATCAGCACATCCGACATTTCAGGTGCATGAAGAGTTAAGTTTAAAACTTCTTTTTTGTGGTAGTGTTTGTAGCTAGATTTTTTTTTTTTAATCTGTGCGACGCACAAAATTTTCTTAAATAATGCATTTATTATCTAATATTCAAATCTTATTAAAAAAAACGTGAAAAAATTGACGGATTAAAAAGAAAATTGCGCGTGTTTAGATTAAATATGTGAAAAAGATTTGAAGAAAATAAAAATAGGCATCAAACTTTAGAGACCGTACTAGTGGTGACTAATAAAAAGTGCAACTGTTAATAAACTTGGTATGTTTTATTAATTTGACACTGGGATTAAAAGGCACGTGGATAATGACAAACTCGTCCTTTTATTTCTATGAAAACCAAATACTAGTCTGATTTATAGCTCATTTTTATATTGACTTTACTTGTACAGGAACCATGACTATCAACCAAACTGGTCATTTATCGCACATCTCCCATTGATTAATTAGAGGTGTTTGGATACAAATTAAACCATAAGATTTTACAATATATGAAGTAAGTATTACCTCCGATCCTTAATATAAGAACTAATTGATCAATTTTGAGTAAATCAAGGAAGTTTGTCAAGTTAGTTATTCTTATAAATATATGTTATCTTTCATAGAATAATCTTATTAATCATGTGTATTATTTAAAACTACTATTTGATGAAATCTTTAATATGTGCAACTAGTACAATGCCTACCTTAAAAAAATAAATAAATATGATAAACAGAGTAAATTAAATTCTTATATTTAGAACCAAATTAAAAGTCAAATTAACTCTTATATTAAAGATCAAATGTAGTATGTGAAAGGAGTTTTGTCTTGATCTATATGAAAGTGCTTTCTAAAAGTGCTTTTTGGGTTTCTAAACACCTCCCAAATTAATTAGATTAATTAATTATATATTTTATGTGAAAGGCAGATTTTGCAACTCAAACAGAGGGTGTTTGAGTAAAAATCAAACAATAATTTTAAAAGTAATTTTACGTTATACAAAATAAGTATGTGAGAAAATTTTTATCTCAACTTACATAAAAATACTTTTTAAAAATGGTTTTAAGAATAGCCAAACATAACCGGCATCACCTACATCTATACTCCATTTTCCTTCTTGTAGGGAACTTTAAAAGCTTGTTTACAGGATAGAGGTTATAGATTCACTTCTGCTTATAATGTCAATCTCATATCCATCATTCTAATTTTAAAACAAATAAAGGGAATAATACTTGTCCAGAGGAGAGTGAACTGGGCAGGAAGGCAATTTGGAGGCGATTTCACGCTTAACGCCCTCCGGTATGGACGGTTAGGATTCTCTATAAACCAACGGAAGAGATCAGTTCTTAACATGAGAATGACATGGCATAATGCGAGACGTTGGATTGTATGGGCTGATGCAGTGCGCCCATGGGTGCGCTGTACAGACCACAGAGATACGCAGGATGATGACAGGATTCAGATGCCTCAGATCACATGAGAATAGCTACTTCATTAAAGACATTTCTTTTATTGAAAGATATCACAATGTTTATTTATCGTGAGACCCCAAATCACCCAACCGCCAAAAAGTTTGATATAGCTCCACTCTATTCGTGGGCTTTTCTCTTGTGAAATAAAACGAGAAACAACAAAAAAGAAAAAGGAAATTAATACAAATAAAAAATGTGGGCCTTTTTTCTTTTATGGTCGACAGTGATCGGACGCAAGGCCTGCTTTACTGCCTTTGCACTTTGAGCTTTGTGCGTTAGAGCAACAATTGGGCCTCCTCGCAAATCGTCCCTGCCACAATCCAAAAAAAGCCCCACACGTGTTACCCTTTAACCAAACCGAAGCCATGCATGCATATATACTCTTTAATTTATCGTTTTGTGGGTTATTATTTTAAAAATATATATATATATATATATTAAATTAGAATAAAATTGAGTAATTATTAAATTTTATGAAAAAATTACAAAGATATAATGTTTTGCTTGATTTCGGATAAAATATGTTAGAAATACTTTATAAATGGAATTGGAATAAATAAAGCCATTGCTTTGTTTTATCGGTTAAAAGTGTGGTTTTGAGGATTTGTGATGTGAAACTGAACACGCATTAGGTCCTCCATTGTATATTCATGAAATTGGGATTCCATGAACAGTAAAGAAAGTTGCTTCACAATAAACAGTAATCCGATAGGAACGAAGAATGATGGCAGCAAAAAGGAAAAGGCAAAAAATGGTCTTTTAAAAGAACAAAGTGAATTTTGCTCAAAAAAAAAAAAGAAAAGAACAAAGTGAATGAGATGATGGATCCTATGAAATCGGACCAACAATCTGGAACGGGCCCACTCCCCATCATTTTGAGGCGCTCATTATCTAATCACCATATCCCAAAAAAAGAAAAAAAAGAAACACAGGAGCAGATTTGCTTAAATTTAGTAAATCACATTTTCCCCACTAAACTTTCGTGTATGGACCACATGATGTTAATTGTTAAAAAAAGAAGGCAGGGGGAAATGAAATCATAGTCACACCTGCGTTCTGGGCCGTTGATCAGCGTTGACTTTCCTCACTTGATATCTAATCTTCTTAGAGAAGAGCCGGGTCCGTCGCTTTTCTTTGTAGCGCAACACGCTGGCTTCCCTCATCACCCCTCCTTCTCCACTCTCCCACAACAAATCTATTTGTGCCAGCCGTGCCTGTCCCCACAATATATATAAGCCATGGACAATTTCAATACAATTATTATGGTCTTTAATATAAGATATAATTGACTAATCTTAAATAATTTAAAAAATTAATTATTTTTAGTAAATAGATTTTTTTTAAAATATCCTTATTAATCATATGTGTTTGAATTACGAATTAATTCCTTAACGTATGTAACTATTATAGGAATTACTTGATTGCAAAATAAATAAATATTAAAGACAGATTGAATTTGTGTTTTATATTTAAGAACAAACTAAAAGTCAAAATAATTCTTATATTAAGTACAGGAAGTATTGTTCATATAAAAAATTTTAAAAAATACATATGCATTATTAATTCATGGTCAAAGAAAATAAAAAAGTTTTTATGTGAAGCTGTTGTGGTGGACACTCAATAGGAGTGAAGTAAAATCTGTGGGAGTCAGATTACAAATTAAGGACAGGAGCCAAAATTAATCAAGAAAAAAAAAATAACATTCTTTTGCATGGGAAGATTTGGAAGTTGGAGGTTCTACTTTCTTTTTTTCCCCCTTTTTGCCAACGGAAGTTTGAGGTTCTACTAATAAGTAATAACAATGAAATAAAACGGACCCGAATAAGCATGTTTCAAGAAATTAAATTTGAGATTATTTTATTGGAAATCCACTCATATTTATCGTGTTTATGTCCTGTTAAGAATGTTGCTGAATATATTACTAATATGGAGTAATTCAAAGAGGTCTCAAAAGGGTCCAAAAAAAGGGGATTAAAAAAAAATTGGACCCCTTAGTTTAATATGATGCACTCAAAATTTTATAACTACATTAACACACATTTAATAATAAGTTAAACACCATGTGAGAGCTAAAAAAACACCTGAAAATCCAATCCCCACAGCGATGCATAAAGTGCATATACTTTATTATTATAATATCATTTATTAACCGAAAAAGGTTAATGGTGTGTTTGATTAAGAAAAATCAATTTCGGCTGAGAAACGTACCGCGACATCATTTCCGTGCACATCAGAGGCGGGACTTTCGCCGGTGAACGGTGAACTCCGGTCAGACCAAGCATTAAGAACCTCGTTGTAATTCAATTTCAACAGCAAGCCAGGATTTGATTTCTCCTTCGGAATCGAACTCTCCTTCGGCAACTCCGGAATCTTTGACTCGATGGTCGTCAGCTTTTCCACCTTCCTCGTCTTCTTCTTTTTCTTCTTCTCCGGCGAAGTTGATGCTGCCGGAGTAGGCTTTTTGATTTCTGGTGAGATTTCGAGCATGTTGACAACAGCGGGAAAGCTCCACCAATAATTCCCTTCATCGACCCCGCGGAGAGCTCTTAGCCGGAAATCGAATTTCCCGCCAAAATTAAATCCCGTCGAATCCGCAGTCCGGTGATTCACGTGTTCGTCGTGACAAGACGCGCCATGGGAATCTTCGGCCCTGCTGCCCATGATGCTATCGATTCCCTCCCCGATTTCCTCATCGAGAATCGATTCAGCATCGAAATCTTCTCGGCAATCATCGTCGAATTCTTGAGTATTTACTCCGGAGCTAATCTCCCCAGGACTTTGGCACGATTTTTCTGTCAGATTAACCGCTTTGGGCTCTACTGGAAATTTAACAGGCTTCTGTTGGATTGGTTGGTGCTGAAGTAGGAAAGAGGAGGTATCAAATATTTGGAAAGGGAAGAACAATTCTGAAGATTCATCCGCAAAGTTATCGATTGTTTTGGTGAACTTGCCTGGTTTTTTTAGGCTTTCGGAGGGGAAGAGATTTGGGTATGCTGTCGAAAGCATTGCGGCAGCTTCATTGTAAGTTTGGTTGGGTCGCTTTCGAGGGGTTCGAGATTTTCGAGTGGAGATAGCAAGCGGAGAATCGCTCGATTCCGAGATAGTTGAAGAAGGAGAAGAAGATGTAGTTCGGGTCGATGTAGACGGAGATTTGACAAAATCGAAATCGAACCCATAAGTTCTTCCACTAGCTCCGCTTAAACACGCAGACATTTGTGAATGGAAGAAGCTCGAAACAGGTTAGATATTGAAGGTCATTCAAAGCACCAAATGCATCAGTGAGAAAAAGATTTGAGTCAGCATGCAGAATTCAGGAACAACAAGTGAACAAAGCGTAAAAAGATGCTCAAGAGTTTCAGAGGATTAAACCCAGAAGTACAGGAAAAGCTCAAAGCAATGAAACATGCTTCATTTTATTTCCCCAGACTGATGAGAAGTGGGGAGTAAAGCGAGAAGCCACTGGCAGAGGGAAAAAGTTGCAAAACCCTAAACCCAAAAAGTACAGGGAATAAAAGGTGTTGGCCTTGTTTATTTGAAAAAAGAAATAGAACTGAATGAGAAACGAGGGGAAAAAGCCAAGAAGTATAGGAATATAATTGAAGTGGAACACCCCAGAACCACACAAAATAAATAAACCAAGTAGTAAAAAAAATTCCCTCACTTCCCTTATTGAAACAGGAACCAAAATTTGAGGACACTGCCAAGTAAAAACTCTAAAACAGAGTGTTCCAAAATCCCAGAGCCCCCGGAAACAACAACCAACCCAGTATTGAAGATATCAAATTGGTTTTGGTGAAGGAAAGTATTGTAACGAGGGAGCCAAAGACAGTACTGAGCAGTGTTAAGTTCAGAGAGAGAGAGAGAGAGAGAGAGAGTAGGTCACGGGGAAAAACAGACATAGAAGAGAGAACCGTTGGGGTGCGTGTACATATAGGCAATATAGGGAGAGAGAGTGAGAGAGAGATAGGCACAGACACAATCACAAGCTGTGTGTTTGGATGAGGGAGAGAGAAGAGAGAGGGGGGGTGAAGTCACTGGGCAGTGGTGGAGGAGGTGGAGGTGGGAGCGATGGAAGGATGGAGATGAGAACGAAGGAAGAGACAGTGCTGGGTTTCTGCTATTCCGAATATGGGACCACTCTCATTTAGCTCTTCTAGCTTGCTTTCTCTTTCTCCCCTCTTTTACCCGTTCAATTATTTTACGCTGCCATTTTACTAAAATATCCTCTATTTAAGAGCGCTGAAATAAAAACTAAAATTTTAAAAATAATTTTACAATATATAAAATAAATATACAGAAAAATTTATCTCAATTTACAAAAAAAATATTTTTAGATATATCTAAACACACCATAATATTTTCCTTTTGCTTCTTCTTAGGTGGTCGTGTTAATTTATTTTAAATTTAGATACCCTTAATCTTGCTTTTACAAGGGTTATAACGAATCAAAAAAAAAAAAAAAGAATAAAAGGAAAGAAAACAAATACTGAATTTCAGAGAATATTGGAAATGAAAATGATTGAATTGATGTGTTGAGGCGGCAACTTTTAGTCGGACATGGAGATCTATCAAATTGCTCAGGCTTTTGCATTTTGCTCCATAAAACGTGTCTCTTGGCTTAGGGCTTTTGCAACGCTCCAAATAGGGGGTTTTGTTGCAATGGTTATAGGTAGATGATAGCTCAAATATATTTTTATTTTGATAAAATGTTAAAAAAAGTTTAATTAATCATTTTTGTCTCTGTATAATATTTTTATTCAAAAATTAATATCGATTGAATTGATATAGTTAAAATATGTGCAGCAAACTATTAAGTTTATCATTAATTATTGATAAGTAAAAGATGTCAAACTATTTATAATTAATGAATAATAGTACTTTATAATTTTTTTAGCTAAAGATGTCAATTTTTGATCATATTGATGTACTTCTCTGATCTTATCTGCAAGTTAGAGAGAATTTTTTTTTCTTATTTATAAGTTATATTATTAATTTTTTAAATTAAAATGTATACTTGTGCCATTCATTTATTATTGTATATATTGTTATTTTCTTAAAAATGTATATATTAAATAAATATAAATTTAAAAATTTTAAATTTTAAAAATTTAAAATAGAGTTAATGAAGATTAAGATTTTTTTAAATAAAATATTATGAAAATAAAGTATAAATAGAATCAAAAGAATATTATATATTTGTGTTAAAAAAATTTGAAGTATTATATCAATGGCTGCACGCCTACTTTACATATATAAATATATAAAGTGGGATTAAACTCAGCCCCTACGTAGAGCATAGTGGTATTAATTATTAAAGATGTCTTTTGTTGTAACTGTTAGTTTCCAAGGTTTTTGTTTGAATTCCTACCACAACGACTAGAATTTGCCCAACCAAAAAAAAAAAAAAAACGATTAGAAGGTTTCAAGACAAGGCTCAAATGACGGAATCTTTTTCCCAGCGAAACTCTTGGTAGATCAACAGTGTTTGTAAGCATGCCGATTGCTGAATTGAACCATTTTTCTTTTTAATTTCGGGCTTGTATGTAATTGTTTTAGATAAAAAAGATTTATTTCTTCTATTTAAAAATATCACCATGAAAAAATATCTCTTATAAAAAAGAGTGGATGCATGCAGTACAATAATTTATAGGCCATATATATATTGATTTACTCCTCCGCTCCTTAATATAAGACCTATTTAACTAATTTGATTATATTAAGAAAGTTAGGTAAATTAGTTAATTATAATAAATGTGACATGTTTTTCTTAAAATATCATAATCATCTTTATTAATACCACATCTTCCTCTTCTACTTGATTATGGTTAAGGGAGTATACATAAGGGCAATTTAGATAAAATTGATAAATATGATAAATGAATCTTATATTGAGGATTAAAATCAACTTAATAATTGGGTTCTATATTAAAGACCGGAAGAGTATTATTGTTGTTGTTATTATTTAAACTATGGAGATGGAGATCCGGCCAGTTGAGTAATTTACAGTCCGAAGATCCCACGAACATAAACAAAAGAAGTGGCTATGTATAGGGGTGGATGTGGGCGCAGGACGACTGGAAGTCAGCCCTCTCACGGCAATAATAGGGCCTGCAAAGCTTCGCATGGGGTTTCTGGAAAAGGTTCCTTATCTGCTGAGGTGGCCGGACGTTATTGGGTACACTAGATTCTCAGGGCTGACGTGGAATAGGGTTAAGGAACTAGTTGAGAATTCACGTGTATCAAGGTAAGAGGTGGCCTTTGGATCTCTCCTCTCTGCAATGATGTGAGCTTTTTTGGCGTCTTTCGCCTCTTATCTGCCATCCCGTTTCAACTTCTTTTGTCCTTCAACTTCTTTTTTAAAATTTTTCTTATTTTTATCAGCAACAGATTTTTACACACTTCTAAAAATGTTAATTATTTCTCAACAATAATATTATCTAATAACATTAAGAACTCTCTTATTATATAATGCTGTTTCATTCTTTTTTATTGTTTGAGTATTTGTCTGTTAAGTTGTACTGATAGAATAAGTTGAGTGTTTTTTTACACTCACCTATTAGTAATTGTAATACTTTTTTGTGATTAATAAAATTGAATTCTTTTTATCAAGAAAATCCAAAAATGAACGGATTGATTAATTTTTCTTAGTTCTTTAATTATATAGAAAGATAACACTATATTAATTTCATAAATTTCATTGAAAAATTATACTTTCAGAAATTTAACATATTTTATAAAAATAAACAATTTTAAGTAACTTTCTCAATGCGTATAAAAAAGTTATGCTTTTTATATAAAAAGAACAGAAAAGAAGCATCTTGAATTATAAAGAACACCATAAAATAAATAATATTACTATATTATTGGTGAATTGAATTCTAATTTCTGCTTATAAATTATAGGCCAACTAAATTTCTATTAATTTACAAGTTTTTAAGAATAAAATTGATTGATTGATATTCAGGTAAAAAAAAAGAATAAAGTTGATATTACTTCTCGTAATTTATGATTTTGCTTGGCTGCCCTTCTAATTATGTTTTCCAATTTTCATTAGCCAATATATAATAAATGAGTGCCCTCTCAATTGCCCGGGAAAAGTCGGTTAACTCGGTTATTGACAAACTAAAATTTTCCTTTATTTTGCCAAAAAAAATTCATGTCATGAGAGTTAATCCCTTGTCGCTGCAAGGCGGTGGCGTTGTTGAATCTTGATGATTTTTTTTTTTCCTTTTTCTTTGTTTTTGGTAACTTCAAATTCAGATTTACACTTTTGCCAGAGGATCAAATGCACGCTGCCAAATTAGATTTTCAGAAACACATGCGGGCACAGATCCATTACCCATAAACCATAAATATTACACCATTGAAAAAATAAATAAAAGCTTTTGCCCAAAAAAAAAATTTTATACTATGTGATCCAAAGCTAAAACTAATTTATCTAAATTCAATTATGAGTATATGTGCACCAATAATATCTTCTTTTTTTTTTGCCAGAGAATAATATCCTTTTTGTTCTAAGATTTTGTCGCCTGATTAATATTTGTTCCCAATTAACTGCCATTAAGAGTACTGATGTCTAAAGCGGAATATACAGAAGTATATTGCGGATTAATGTTAAACAAACAAAAAAATACTAGTAATAACAATATCATTACTAGGTTAAACATTAGAAAAGAAGACAGCAGAAAATTTTGATGACTGAATATTAAAATAAGTTTGAAAAAATTAAAACAAGTTGGAACTACAATTAATTTTTTTAAAAATATTTAAGAATTAACATCTTTTTTTAAGAAAATAAAAAACAATAATTTTGATCTGATCCGCCTTATATAAAAAGGGGATACGTGACTCAAAAATAAACAGACAAGAGCATATGAACAGGATATTCTTCTGCTACCTGGCTTCCAGACTCATATTGAAACTTGTAAATAATGATGGAAGCATATTGTGTGTTTTTCAGGAAAAACGTCCTTTTCTTTTTGAAAAAATCACAAATAAAGACCCCTAAATTACTGAAATTACACAAAGGTCACTTGAATAAGCAAAATTACCATGAGGGACCCAGTCTCATATTGTAAATATGAAATCTTGATGAAATGTCTGAAATGCCCCTCAGTCAAATGACAAGTTCAATTTAACGAATAACAACTTCAGTAGATTAAATCATAACTTGATTGAAGGTATGCTAAATGACAAGTTGACTATAGGAAATAACAAGTTTACTTTAGCGGATGACAACTTCAGTGGATCAAATTATAATTTGACTGAGGGGCATTTCAGACATTTTGCCAAGATTTCATATTTACAATATGAGACTGGGTCCTTCATGGTAATTTTGCTTGTTCAGGTGACCTCTGTGTAATTTTGATAATTCAAGGGTCTTTATTTGTCATTTTTCCTTTCTTTTTAGATATTTCCTTAAAATATCCAACTGGTTTCGGTATTTCTGGTATATCCCCCAAAATATAAAAAATGACCCTAACCAACGATATATCATGAATCCTACTGTTTTAACCTACACATGTCAATTTTTACCAATTAAAGCATCCACGCATGGAAACAGACAAACCATTAATACATGTGCAATCAAAAAACAATTAGTGTCTATCTTTATCCATCTTTAGCCTTTTGCGTATCTGTCTGTGTCGGTGCTGTTTTGGACACAAGATTTTACTTAAAAGACATTAATTAAATATTTATCTTTTAAAATATTTTTACATTAAATTTTAATGTAATAATAACAAGTGAATAAATGATTTTGCATGTATTTTTAATTGGGTTAATATAATCTTTAGTCTTTTAAATTTGTTCTTATTTTAGTTTTGGTTCCTCAAAGGGAAAATAGTCCAATTTTTTATTAGATTATAGGGATCAATATTATAAATAAAAGAAATTTGAGATTTTTTTTTGGAGGATATTCCATTCCTGAACGAGACATTATTGATAATATACAAAAATTTAAGCCCATAACTACGAAATCATCAAAATCTAATAAATAATGACCCATGAAATATAAAAAATTGCAGTGAGTTTATGTGTGGGGGGAGAGGGAGGCGACGTGGCCAATATTAGATTATACAAATTAAATGAAGCAAAAGTAGTGATAAAATCGTTGACGTTCGGTAGGACCTTATCTTTAACCAGACGGTGACGTGGAAACCCTCGAGCCATTGAAGATGGATAAACCCTTGCCCCATATAAAATGTTCTTCATAACTAGCATGGGACCCTATGAAGTTTCAATCACCAATTACTGCCCAGCTTCCTGCTCGTGTCATCGACATAAATAAATTAGGATGATATTTCCACAAAGACCTCTAATAATAATACTAAATCCTTTTTTTTTTTTTAATTTGGTCCAATTATAGTAGTAGCTAAGTAGCATCATATATACATATCTTCAAACCTCATGGCCATTTTTTTCATATGTTCTCTAGCATGAAATAAATTAATATTCGTCTAGTTCTAAATATAAAACCTTTATACATACTAATATAAGAATCTTATATTTAGGACCGGACGAGTATTGTGTATACAAAACGCTTGTGAGAGTGTTTTAATTTAGTGATACAAAATATATGAGGGGATTATTTCAAATACATGTCATCGCTATTAATTAATGACAAAACTTGGCCACAATATAATTATATTCCAGCGTGAATCAAATGCTTGCTTAATAGGAGTGTTAATTATTATTAGAACTTAGAAGGGCGTTGCTCTAACAGTTTAACTGTTTTATATTAACGACTCTGGAATTTGAAACTATACTAGGTGCTCATCGAGGTCAAGCTCTTCCTCTCTTTTGAAAGTTGCATCATCATGGTCAAGTTAATTATTCAGTTGTGCTCGTGAGAAAGAATTATACGTTCAGAGAGATCACAGCTTTTTCTGGGTATGAACAAAAATATATTGGTGCAATTTCTGGTTTAACTTAACTTTGTTGCCATTGAAAACGAGAGTTACTCAATGCTACCTGGAAAAAAAAAAAATCATAAAGAAAGAAGCAAAAAGTTGTGCTCACCTTGAAAACTCGCTTTGGAGGTCACGAATTTAATCTTATTTATAATTTTATGTTGCAAATGTTTACTCTTTTAATTGCAAAAAATACCTGCCATACTTACCAGTCGCTGCTAGAATGATTAAATGAAGGCGACGAAACTAATTCCTATTTGAAATAGTTTATAAATAGTTTTATTTATTATTATGATTTATAAATATGAGAAAAGTATATAAGAAAAGCTTTACCTTTATTTATGTAAATTGCGTTATAAATATTTATAATTGTGATTCCAAGTAAGGCCATTCGGTGGCCTCACTACGGGTCCCCTTTTAAATTACACAAGACAATTCGATTTTTGACAGAAAATTCAAAACTATACCTGCAGTGCCAGTACCGTTGGAAAAAACATCTTCGCAAGACAAAGTGGGTCCCACACCTCTTTGTATTATATCTACAGGTGTGCTTCAGAAGATCGTTGCACTAAAATAGATTAAGCTGTAGCCTTTACAAAAAAAAAAAAAAAGTGGATTTGAAATATCACTGCAGTGTAGTGACGAGTTAGGGTTTAGAATTGTGATTGAAGTTTTCAAAAATAACTTGTTAATCATAATTTACAAAATACTATCACTAGTTCTTAATATAAAATATTGGTTAACTTTTATTTTAATTCTAAATATAAAGCTCCAATCTACTTTATCTTTTATATTTATATATATTTTTTCAAGATAGTCCTTCTAATAATAATAGTTCTAGCCAATATACTTGATTAGTTAGGACTGGAGGTAGTACAAAGTAAGTATTTCAATTTACATAAAAAGTAATTTCAATCGAGCACTCTGCCCTACCATGCAATAGTTTGCAGTCTCAATCCACCCTGCAAATGATTGGCTTGCCCAGTAAGGGGGGGGGGGGAATGCCCCCGCAAATGCAAACAGCTTATTGGTATGTATTTTACAAATATTTTAGTGTAAGTTTATTCCGACTCAGCCAAGCTTTCTTAACCATGAAGATAAGAAGATGGTGATAACTGATAAGGATTAGTATAACATGTGTTGTTTTTATTAAAATTCATGCATATAACCCAAATGGTGCCAAATATTTCTTTTAAAACTTTTTTAAGTGCGGTGTTGTAAGTTCGAACCCTTCACGAGAAAACACAATACCTTCGTTAGTTTACAAAATGACTTTGCACGCAGTGAATCGAGGAATGAAGAAACATGAAGCTAGAGACATACAGTGATTTTTAGGGCATAAAACAAAAAAAAGAAAAGAAAAAGGAAAGTTGTGCTGAAACAGATGGAGTTATATGCCAGTGATTCCCAATTTAGTGACCTTTGAAGGTTTACTTGGGCCACCATGCTCACATGTGTCATCCTTCTGAACTCGGGTCGCTATCTCGTGCGGCCAGCCATTTGATCAACAGGCGCATCCTTACAAAATCAACAACGCTCCCTTGCTCATGTCGTGTTTGGGACCATATATCCTCTTCTTCCCCATTCCTTTTTTCAAAATCGGAGAACCTTCAGTTTCAACTTTACATCATTCCTCCAATACAACACTCCCAAGATCTTATCTATATATTCCGTGTTCCCCTCTTGGAATTTATCTCATCTCTTCTTTCAAAGTCTCACTCATCTTGTTTTGCACTCTTCTTGATTTTATCTTTTCTTCTTTTAAAAAAAATATTTTTTCCAATTCTTAATATAAAATCTAGTCAGAGATTTAATCTGGCCATAAGTATAAAACTCTGATACACTTTGTCTCCTATGGTTATTTATTTTTCTTCAAAGTAGTCTTCCATGTTAAGTAGTTTTTATTTTAATGCGCATGATCAACAAGAATATTTTAGAAAAAGCAGTACTCATTTTTTTTTATAAATAATCAATTTAACTAATTTTCTTAAGATTCACAAATTAGTTATATGACTCTTATATTTTTGCCAATATCCAACACTTATATTATTCACAAAAACTTATTGTACTCCAGTTTCAAATACAAGCCATTTGAAAATGAGCTTTTGAAATACCACTTCTAGTTCTTAACATAAAAACTATTTAATCAATCTAAATAGATTAAGGAAGTTAGTTAAATTAGTTATTAGTAACAAATATTAAAATTAGTTGATTTTCCTACAACATCCTTTTAATCATGATTATATTTGGATGGAGTGAAAACCCATTAATGAAAAGTATAATCAATAGGGATATTTGAGATAATGAATTAAAAATTTAAAAGACAAAATTAATAAAGATATTATATTTAAAACCCAGTCTAATCCTTAAGTACTTTTATATCAGTAATGGGAAGTAGTATAATACGGAGAGGAACGCTATGAGTTGTTGGAATTGTCAAATGTCTTAAAAAGGACCGTGAGACTAGAGAGAAGTTAGAGAAGATATATATGTGTGTGTATCTATGTATGCATGTTAAGATTTATCTGGTTTATCGTAGAGGGAGTCTAACCACTTAATTAGCAGCAAATGTGAAAAATGATTGTGCTTTGGTCGCAGTTTAATTGACTGCAAATAATACTCCTTCGGTCCTTAATATAAGACCCATTTAATTAATTTGATTAGATTAATAAAGTTAGGTAAGTTAGTTAATTATAAGAAATATGACACGTTTTTCCCAAAATACCATAATAATCTTTCTTAATACCCTCTCTTCTCTTCTACTTGATTATGATTGAGGGAGTATTCATGGGGTAATTTAGAGAAAATTGATAAATATGATAAATGTGTCTTATATTTAGGACTAAACCAACTTAACAACTAGGTCTTATATTAAGGATCGGAGAGTAGTATATTATAAAAATATTAAATATTATATTATATTAATTACATAACTATTTTTATCAACATTTATTAAAAATATATCTTATAAAGTATTATAATCTCGGCCAATATTTAGTAAAACCTGGTACATAGATTAGAAAAGTATTGACATTATATTACATAAATAACACTGTTATCCTTACCTAAAAAAATATCGAAATACAATTAAAACTGAATAATATACAAAATATAATAAATATTGTTTGAAAACGTATAATTTTTATGGTAAGAAAAGGAAAATGTCTAATTTTTCATAAAACATGTCTTTCTCCCTTCAGTGTCATGCCAAAGGTGACATCTGACTGGACGGGATTTCCGTGGATGTTCGTCAAGGAGGCCCAATATTTGTCGATCTTTAAAGGCCCAGTACATCACAACGGGCCAGAAAGGAGAGCACCTGTTATGGGGCTTTTCAAGTAGCCTTGGGCCTGGCTGATAAGACTTCTATCACCAATCGCTCCACAGTGTCTTTTCCTCTTCTGTTAGGAGACTGGTCAAACGGGCAACCAGCGGGTTGCAGGTTGGCCCGTGATGGAGGGCAGACTCATGGTACGGGTTCAAAGGGTCGTTTTTTG
>NW_021633197.1:0-77419 GCF_004799145.2 Neltuma alba
ATTAGCGTGTGATACCAAAGAAATACTCCTCCCGTGTTAAATATAAAACCTTTTTACAGTATAATAGTATATTTACACTATAAATGAGTTTTTATATTTAAAATCGACGAGTATATAATTATCCAAAAAGTCCCTTAACAAATGACTAGTAAATTTTCAAAACAAAATTAATAAGATTCATCCTCATCCTGCAATTCATTATTGGAATTTTTTTTATTATATTATTTTTCCTGGAATATAGTGATTTCTCTTCTTTCTTATTTTGGCAGAAACACACAGATTCTGACATGTAAGCTTCCTGGTAAGTGAAAAGTCGTGAGCTGGATGCTATTTATAAAAATGTATGTTAGTGTTTGTCCTATAATTCAAAGAGGAGGGAAGAAAAAGGACTTGGGACAGAAATGTTGGGAATTTTGCGGGAAGTGAAGCAACTGGTTCAGTTGGGTGGGGTTCATCTATGCTGACAAATCCATGCAAGATCGATATTCACGGGCTAACTGTTTTACAAAATCCAAAAAAAAAAAATTCTACTTCATCATCATATCATACTATAAAACTCAATAACTCAATATGTGGAGCTGATCTACGGAGCCGACTTCAGATTCATTTTACTGTGGCAGAAAAATGGCTTGCTCTCTCGTTCATTCGTTCATGTCCACCTTCGTTGAACTTCTCTTTGCACATTTCTCCCTCCTTGTTTCATGAGGTCTCTCCAAAATGTAACTTCAGCTTACCCCACCCCCCTTCTCCATTGTCCATCATGATGGCATATTTTAGCACGTTGTGTTCACCTAACAAAGCTCTCAAGGCATCAAAATACTAGCCCGTCGTTGATATAAAATACTATTTCACTTAACTAATTTGAATAGATTAAAAAAAATAACTAAAATTATTTGTTAAAAATATGTGTTGGTTTTTCCAAAATAACCTTTCAAGCTATTTGGATTAAAACTATCCTTTGATACAAACTCTTTTAATATGTGCAATCAATAGGGTTGGTTTGCATAAATAAAATGGAGATAAAATAAATGAAAGTCTTATATTTAGAATCAAATTTAATCCTCTGCTAACTCTTATATTAAAAACCGGAAGTTATATAATAGAGCTCTCTCTCATTCTACGCTTCCAATTTTTTTTAATTTTTTTCCTCTTGTTCTATTGTTTGTATTGCTTGTCTTTGTATTATCTCTCTCTAATATTTCTCCACTTCGCCTATTGTTTACAACAGCCATGTTCTTTCAAACACCATGTGGTTCTATAAATTGGTCATGTTTTAATAAACTTGCTTCCCAAAACCATGCCATCCTCACGCACCAAATTTTTTACTTCAATCGTACATTTTCAAAATATCAAAATAGCACAGTTTGGCCGCATCAGCATGTTAATTAAAAAAATTTTCCACCACAATGTCGTAAATATAATTTTGAAAAAAAATCTAAAAGAAACAAATAAAAAATATAACCAAATTATGGGAGCAAAGAACCATAATACAGCACTTAATAATCCTCAACGTGAGGATATCTTCAGTCATTGGTACACAAGGTAATGCAAAATAAATATAAAAGCTGAAAAATTCATCATTGTCATCTATCATATCCTGTACAAACAAGACAACCACCAATCACTGATAATCTCCTATACATCATTGACACAGCTAGAGAACCCTTAAGCAGTAAGCTAAAAATAGGCCAACTAAAATCCCTATAATTTAAGCCGCACTCGCAATGTTAACTCCAGGTTAGGAAGCACCAAGCTATCCTCAGAATAAGTACAACATCGTCACAAACTGTCACAACAAAGTTTTATTTCTTCCGAGATTCGGAGAACCATGATCATCCTGGATTTAGCTATGTTACAGAGTAAACCTTTACTACTTTTGATGTGTCGCACACAATAAGGTTGTTCGTTTCAGCTGGTCGGGTGCACAGCCAATTGACCTGCCAAATATAAATAAAATAAGTGCATAATAGCCACAAGGAGGAATAAGAAAACAGTTTCCAAGAAATTCCAATGAAAATACTACCTCCGGTCTTAAATATAAGAGGTAGGGAGTTTGCTTTGATCTTAAATATAAGACCCTGATTTACTTTGCCCTAAAAATTTATAATTTTTTGTCCAAAGTAACCATATTAATTGCACATATTAAGGGGGTTCCCAATCAAGAGTTAGCTCCAATGTATATGATTAAGAGGGGTAGCTTAGGAAAATCAAAATATATGTGTCACAACCTTAATATCCGCAATTTAATTATCTAAATCTTATATTAAGGACCAGAGGTGGCATAAAAAAACTCACTTTTTCAGGCAGAATGATGTTCAGATATAGGAAATCGCTATTGCTGCTGCTTGATCCAGCATGAAAATAACTAGAACAGTTCCATAACTTCACCGAGCAGTCGTTTCCACCTGATATTATGTACTTCCCTTTCTCTCCAAATAAAGAAAAGGCCCTGAATTTTCTAGTTGTTAGCACAATGAATCAGTCTTTATTACCAGTCACATCAGTGATTTGCTTACACGCAAGAAACAGCTGCCGAATGGCCACCCATTGAGGAATCCAGATGCAGCATCTTTCCACCTTGATCATCCACACTTGTAGTTGAACTGCCATCTTTTGATTTTGACTGAGATCCTTTCCGGGTTTTCAAGGAGCCTTTTGATTTTGGAGCTGCGAGGCCTGATTCAATACTTGTCACACTTACAGAACCATCACCCCTTGCAACAGCACATACCTTGTCTAGTTTATCGAGCATGTCAACCTCTGGAACAGCCACTGCATGAACGAAAGCAGGATTTAAACACTGGCCAAGGCTGCTAGAACTTGTTACGTCGGGCAAACCTGCAGTAAAGAAAAGGCACAATTGCAAAGTCAGTTATCTATTTTACCTCTCTTTTATTTACCCACTTGCATCATAACTTTAGTTAAAATTATTGTTTAGTCCCTATCGTTCTTCAAATTGATCCGTATAATTTAAAAATATATAATCCACTCGCTTATACCTTAAAACTATATAGTGTGTTGCCCGAAACCTAGGGAATGAGCTGTATTGTTCATAATTTGTTAATAGTGCAGCTGGCTCTTGTTACGATATGTTTAATTTAGTCTATATGCCCTGAAGCTTTCATCAGTGGTCCGCTCTACATTTTGCTACTGCAGCCACCACATGCCGTCATACCCCTCATAATATGCATGAGTTGAAGAAGAAAGGATACAAGTGAATAATAAAATTAAATCAACTCAGTTGATATATGATGCTAATTATACAAGTGACTTGTATGAGTTTCCTTCAATCACACTTTTTTGAATTGTCAAAATAGCAATAACCGGCCAAACTAAAAATGGAGATATAAAGACCTAATGAAATTTTTAAACTTCAACAACCAAACTAAACATTGAGGGAAACGTTAAGGACCAAAACAATAATTTAAACTTTCCTTTTCCTAAAGGCATGCAATAGTATATCTGTGCAGGCCTATTTACAGAGAAAGAAGTTACCAAAATCCATAACTTCGCATGAGCGCCCTTTGGAGAAGTCCCACATTAGAAGCTTAGAATCAAGACCTCCACTGATAACTAAAGAAGCACCCAAAAAAAAAGGAATCAGGTCAAAAGCATTATGATATATCAGTAACAAGGGAGAGAGAGCTGGTTAGAGTTAGTTAGTTAGTTAATGGATTAGAGGAGTTAGTCAATGGATCTAGGCCTGAGGGGGTCGGGTTGGGTAGATTGTACTTAGGCTATGAGAATGACACATTTTTGCAATGGTCTATGTGCAACTATAAAAGAGAAGAGCTTAACATAGTGTTTGATACGAACTTCAAGGGCCATTTTCAACTCGAATAGATTTTTGCGCGGGTCAAAAACTGGAATAGATATTTAACCAGTAACTGAAAGCATGATGGCATAATGGACAGACCCGCTATAATTAGTTAACTTCATCCACGATGACAATTGATAAAGTGCACCATGCGGCATGTATAAGATTTGGTTGTAAACAAACATATATAAATAGGATTATAGAAAACCTTCCCAAGATCTCCAAGGAAGAAATTGCACACTGCTGCAAATCTAGCAGCAAACGGTCAAGGTAACATTATAAAATGTTAAAAAAATTAAAATGAAAATAAAAGATGAAAATAAAAGCAAGCGTTGAAATTAAAGAAAATTAAAAAATGGGAACAAAAGAGAAGAGGTGCAAATGAATCAATGGCCCACAGAACATGTTCGACCTTTAAAAATTGGGTTAAAGCCAGTAATGTGATTTAATACTTGTTTCCTACTTACATTTAGTTTCTATTCAGTTTAGATTGAACCCTAGCATATCAGTTGTGATTATCAAAGATTTCAAAGAGTAAACGCTGATCCAACCTCTAGCACTTGCTTTGACCCTATTCAATGTCACCCAAAAAATGGCAGCGAAAGACTACACTAGCGAAAGCATTTTTTTCCCCCCCATGTTCATGCTTAGTTCCATCTAGGGAAGCAACGGAAAAGGACAAGGTTGTATTGTACAAGCAAGTAAAAAAAAAGGATACGCTTGTATGGCCAGATCGCAGTGTTTTATACAAGCATTGTTGGTGAATATCAATTATCTGCCCAAGAGATATCAAGTAACAGTTAAAACGTGAAACACGGTGCAACTCAGCTTTCCATAAATTTAAAAGCAAGCGAGCAATTCAGCTCTGATTTAAAGTCACAACTAATGGAGATCAGAGAAAACTCCCCGAACTCAATTACTCAAAAACAAGATATTGACTAGATCGAAACTTTCTTCAGATATAATTACTATCAGAAGAGAGAGTGTTTACGCTAAACAAGGGACGAAAGGCTGCGTGCATAAGTAATATACTACAGCTAATTAAGAAATCAAATTAATATTCTTCAGTTGAGTCACTGTTTTGGCATCACATACCACATAATCAAATAGTTTGCTGTACAGAACTCAATTTAAATTAAATATCTGATATCATGTACTCTGTAATAAAAACATGACGCGCTAAGAACTTTTACAGTTCAACAGTATAAGATTGATTCTAGAAATTCTTCCTCATATTATATTTGTATTGAAAAGCCTTGAAACAAATACTCCAGATACTTCACTTATGTTATGCCCATTTTTGTTTCCATATCTGATGGCACAACGATGAAGCCATGTAGTCAATGAGATTTGCAGAATGCATTGCTAGATTTATGGTGGTTAATGAAACACCATATCCACTTGGATATCTAATTGTCCCCAAACGGGATACTTTTTTTCCTTTTTTTTTTTTTTGCCATAAATTCCAAAATTGTAACTCTTCCATATTTAATTCAAAGCAAGAATGATAAGTGAAAAGGATATTTCTTGAAAACCAAAAGAAAAGGAAAAAGATGAATAAAAATTAGATACTTTCACTTCACCGCTATCATCTGCAGCAGCAAGAAAGGAAGACTTTGAGTTGCATACAATCTGCGCAGACACAAAAAATTATTCAATTAGAAAGATGGGAAAAGTTGGTAAGTAGACAGAAATTAGTATTATAGACTGGACACAAAATAAAGCTCTGGTATTGAACAAGCAATTAAGTATGAAAAGTTGAAATACCATAGAAAAATAGTAGACTACTGAATCATTGAAGTCACACTGTCATGCTTAGGTCCTTCAAACAATTATTTTTACCAAAAAAAAAAAAAAATCAGCCATTGTTTAGAGTTCAAGTCAAAGACTACACATTTGGTGAGAACAATTTGCCGATTTTGTAAATGTAAAAATGCTTTTATTTCAAGAACTTCCCCAAAAACAAACATTCGTGAACTGATTTAATTTATCCAAAGAGATGGTTGTTGACAGATTGATGCATGGATCAGTGCATAATTTTCAGAAATTTATCTAAACCCCATCTATGAAGTCAGGAAACAGGATTCTCAATAATGATTCATCAAGATTATTGCATAAATTTCAACGATATTTCCTTGAGAGTGAATAAACATAAAATATCAAAATCAATACAAAAGTAAAAGAATTTATTGACTGTCAAAGGGAAAAATGATAACATCAACAAAATGTTAGGAAATGAACTAACACAGACACTAATAAGAAAATAAAAAATCAGAAAGAGAATGGTTGTAAATTCCAATATTTATTATATGTGGAACTACGAAGACAGGTAAGTTTCTTCCAAACAAATTGATAATGAGACAATCTCTTAAAGCTAAAAGCTTAACGTTCTTAAATTTACTTGCGAAAAGAAAACAAATTATTAGAAAGCCAAGAAAAGCAGAAGAAAAGTCTTCTTACAGGTATTATCCCTGAAATTCAAGCCATTATTATTACAATTACTGATAAGTACTAAAGTGATAAAACTTGAACCTTGTTTTCATCTGCAACATCAATAAAGGAAAGATGTTCACAGTTTAACGTCTTCACTCTTTGTCCCAATAGCTTCAGGAAAAACCTTTACACCAGTTGAAATATTTTTCTTTAATTTACAAAAAAGCGTATAGAGCTAAAAAATGTATACAAGTTTTTTTTTTTTTTTTTTTTGGGCCAGAAAAAAAGTATACAAGTTAATGTCAAATAATCTGGCAAATGCACAGACAGATGTGTGTGAACCACTTTCTAGTATACCCATAAACAGGACAAAATTCAACTAATCCGGTAAATGCAGGACATTGTCATAACACCAAACTGAAATACAAGCAATAACATTTAACATCTACCTGATTTATATCCTCTTTATTGTAATTATAGCTCTGCAAAGGCTTCCATGAGGTGGCCTTCAAAAAATATATGCATAATTACATGATAAGTAGACCATTTAAGTAAGAAAACCTTGAAATATGAACGGAATTCAAGAAAGGAAAAAGTCCATGATAATCCAAAAATTTTGCACACATTTTCTATATGGAAAATAGAATTAGAATTGCAGAAACTCAAAGATGATGCAATTCCCATGAAGTAGTTACCAGATTGACATCAAAACACTTGACTTCCTTTCCTGAGGAGACATAAATGATATCTTCATTCCCTGACATGAGCAAAAGGCGTTTTCATAAGATCTAAGAAATATTACCATGTGTCAACAATCCATCAAAAACTTAATACACTGCATGGACTTATATATGATACACCACGCAAAAATCATACCGAAACTGAACTAACACCTTTGTGTGATACCATTTAGATGTGTAGTGGTTGATAGAACATGGCATAGTGAGCTCTTTGTTCAGCATGTTCTTCTAAGTTATAATTAATGAATAATGATGAGGGAGAAGAGAAGAAGAACCTAACTTGTGCAAAATCTGTAAGAAATAACAAAGTGATTGAACCACTGGGGCTAGACTGTCCAAATAGGATCTAAAAAATCCTCAAAAGCAGCAACTTTCATTTTTGTCCATGTTGGTTGCACCACACTGCACCAAATGACAATACCAATGCAGAAGCCATGGGATCGTGTTTGTTGAAGTGTTTGGGTGAATACGTAAGATGATTCTCCCTCTTACAATGCACAAGATGATTGTGAGCAGTCTTAATAAGATTCCGATATTTCTTCTCATTCACTCCATTTTGTTGAGCAGTAGGAGTGCATGAAGAATCATGAAGAATGCTATGTGAAGATAGCACGGTTTGGAATGAGGCAGAAAAATATCCACATGCGTAATCACCACATAAAATATAACAGTACCAAATTGATTGTTGACTTTAGCGCTAACAGATTGAAAATTTGAGAGAGCTTCACAGCAATTTTCATTAAATGTAACCACGTGCAACATGAATATTAGAATATGACTATGGTTAGTTGTATTAGAATTTTCCCCTTTTGAATTAGGTGCTGAGTCAATTAAGTATTCAATTTCGCAAGATTTGAAAATTATAGTAACTATATGTTATGATATTGGAATAAGAAAGAGAGAGGAAGAGAGAGAGAAACAGGCAAGAGAGGATCTGAGGGAGGGAAACAGCAAAATAAAGAGGAAAGATGAGAGAAATAGAGAAGCTACGTGAGAAAAACAGAGCAAACAAACTAATCCATATCATTCATAGTCAGGGTATTACAAATGAGTTTACATCTATTTACAGGCCATAAGACTTCTAACTGTCTCACATTCTTATAACTACCCTCTACCCATTCTGTCATGTTTGTTATTCACTTATTATTGTTCCATAACACCACATCAGCCAATGTGACATGGTGTACCTAAGACGTAAGATGATCTTTCTTGCCACTGATAAGGAATAATCTATAGCAGTACAGGCTAAGATCAGCATAACTAGTTTTTGCTAGCACTATTCACTCAACTGAAGATCAATAACATGCTTTCCAGGGATAAATTCAGAATCATGGTTTCTCAAACTAAAAAGGCTTGATGGATACACAAACAGATCAAAGAGATTCACCTGGCCTGAAACACATGGATGAAATGGGTTCCTCGCTGACATCCATAACCAGCTGGGCTTCTCTGCATCGCATATCAAACCAGCAAAGTCGACCATCCTGTTATATGAGAAACAAGTATAATTTAAAAAAAAAAAAAAAAAAAGAAAATACTACAATTCATATATAGAGCCGCAAAGCAATCCTCAGGATATGCGACAGATAGCATATTAGAAGCAGCATTTTGTTCAATACACAAAAAGAATATAAAGGCGGCAAGTAGCTTGGCTTTAATTTATTACGGACAGTCAAATGTAAACCACATAAAGATTCTCATAATAACAAAGCTAAACCATTTAACTCCCACAAAATCCTATATTTAGCTAGCCTAATGAATGACAAAAGAGACATCAAAAATATTAAATCACGCAAAGCTTCATACAATAAACTTGATATCGAGCATCGAGGAACCAGTAACGAGTTTTTCCCGTTTTAGCTTGCCCATAGAAACAAAATATTTCAAAACATCCCAGAATAAAATATATACACATTCTAAGACTCCTGGAATTAGAGTAAATGGAAGATAAAGTTAAGGGTAAGTTAAGAGAGAAAGTACATCGCCTGAAGTGACGACGACATCTGGTCGGGAGCCTGAAGCGATACAGCATGTAGCAGTGTCCTTGTGACCCCTCAGTCGTCTCGGTTTAGTCTTCTCCGTGGACATCTCTCCCCTCAATCCCGACACTTCACAACTGCCGGCGCCACGGTATGATCATGCCCCCGCCGCTCACCGGCGAGTCCGATCAAATATTCAGCCTCGAAGCGTGGGCTCTACTGGGCCTTCACGATATTGAGCAGGCTAGCCCACGATATAAACTTCACTCTTGGGTTTGAATAGGATAGGGTCTGTGAGGATCTCTGTGGGTTGTAAGCTTAATTATGCTCTTACGGTCCAGGCCGAAAAAATTATGCTCTGACAGTCTTATGAACAAGAATAAGTAAAAAGCCTCAAATTTGCTCTTGATCCAAAAGGATAGTATGGGATTGCAATCCCCTTAGTTTTGTTCTTTCTTTTTTTTTGGGATTTAGCATTCTTTGGTACCCAAAAAAAAAAAAAAGTAAACCTTCATTAACATTCTCATCTTTCTAAATGCATTTGATATTATTTTTTTTAGTTATATTCAGCATTCTAACATAAAATGCACTATATAAATAACATTAGAGTCATAAAAACAATAAAAAAAAGTAAAAGCATGAGTAAAATTACATCAATAAAAAGAATAGAATACTAGGTGCACCTAAGAAATAAGATTAAGGTAAAAAATGAGCATTTATCCCAAAAAAAAAAGGAAATTTTTTTAGTTAAAAGTATCTGAATCAAATATTGGTATTTTTTGTACTCTTCATATCTTTAATATAAAAGTTAATTAGAAATTTAATGTTAGTCCTATATATAAGACTTACTTCACATGTTTATAATTTTTTTTAAATTAACTCTATTGATATTCTCCTAATAATAATCAAGTAAAAGAAAAGGAGAAAGAATTAAGAAAAATGATAACGGTATTTTAGGGGAAAAAATGTATCATACTAACTAATTTAACTAATATCCTTAATCTACTCAAATCAGTTAATTAAGTTATTTAATTGAGGTTCTTTTAATTTTTGGGTATTTTGAAAAATCCAAATATAGTAGAGTATTTGAAATCCTATAGAGTATCCGTATTTTCTGTATATAAAAGCATATAAAATTTTGACAAATATAATTTTCGAATAGAGGCTTCCTACAAGTTCTCCCAAAAACTTGTTAAAAATTCTTTTTAAAAAATCCCCAAAAAATTAAAATTTTCGGGTTTTCCCCGATTCTTTTCTAATAAAGTTACCCCCAATTCTTGAACCTTAATCATAGCCACATAATTCGGAAATAAAAATCATGTTTTAATGTTGACGAAGTGTGCTTGGATCATTTGTCTAATCTGAACATCGATAATCTAAAGATAAATCTGATCGGAAGTTTAGGGTTCCTACTCCAGATGTAGAAAATTTTTTAGGAAAAGTGGTCATTTAGTCCTAATTAAAATTGTTTAACTAATAGTAGTCAATGTTGATAAAATGTTAATATAAGACCCGTTTGACCAAAATTGTTTAACTAATAGTAGTCAATGTTGATAAAATGTTAATATAAGACTCGTTTGATTATTTTTAAAACTTCAATAAAAATATAATGTCAGCCAAAATTTAATGATACCAACTGGACGTGTTAGAAAACTTTCAAAACAATTTTTTGTTTCTTTTAGCATTTTTTGAATTGTAAAATCTATCTTAGCTCTAATCAAGTTTTAAGATTCTTTTTTTCCTCAACCAAACAAAAAGAAGAAGAAAAGAAAAGGCATGGATGCTTCACTGGTTTTAGAAATCACACAATTTTATGGCCTTTTTTTTTTGGGGCCTACAAGTAGCGTTACTAGTTATCAAAAGCAAAGAATTTACCACGGCAAAGGTAAAACGACCATTGTCATATCAACTGTATTGAATCTAATAAGAAGGACTAATATATCATTAGCTAATAAATCAAGATTTAAATCTTTACTGAGAAAAGTACTCAGACTGTCCAAAACAAAATTGTTTATAATACTCTTCCGGTCCTAAATATAATACTTTTTTTGTAGTGTAATTTACACTATAAAAGTAATCTTATATTTAAGACCAGAGGAGTACAAGGACATTTGTGAATGAGGAGAAAAAATCATCATTACCATTCACGTTACCAAGTGCCAAGTCTCGAAATGTCTACTCAGTATCACCCAACAACTGTCGCACATAATAAGAATGATTTTTTTGATTCCTCTGGTCCTCCCTTTTGAAATTTTTCCCTTGATTATGTTTGGATACTTTCCAAACAAACTTCTGAAATATGGAAGTTATGTTATTATATTTAAATTTTCAAAGCTCATACCTGCCCAATTCCTGGAAACATTTTCTTTTTTCACCAGCAACCCGCTAATTACCCTTTTCAATTATATTTAGCACTTTTAAATAAAAATAACATATCACATTGTTTTAAAATTATTCTGGTTATAAATATCTTTAAATGTTATTATTCATGATGAAGAAAATTTTGAAATACATATACTCTAGATTTTAAAATTATTTTCAATCATCCGTCCTGTTTGTTTTCTTTTCCAGCTTATCAAAAAAAATTATTTTCAATCTTTAGCTGCCTGTAGCTTAGTAACATGTAATTATTATTATTTTTTTTAAAGGTAAGAAGTTGCGAGTTGAATTTTGTTCATGATCGCAAGTGGTATGATTTTTCTCTTAGATAAAATGAGTTTAATGCATTGCTAGAGTAAACTCACATTAACTGCAAATTGTTCTAATAATGACACCACCTAGAATCAAAATTTTAGTCTAGCATTGAAATGCTTATATGTAGTGGTATATTTAAATCGTATTAAATATAAGAATAAAGTGCTAAAATATTCTAAAACTACACATTGAGTAATATTTGCACTGAAAAAGTCTATTTGGTTAGAAGAGAGGATGGGAGAAGAGAGGGAAAATAAACCCCTCACCTCATTTGGTTAGAAATTTTAAAGGCGATGGAAGCCAAAATATTCCCCCTTCCCTCCCCTCCTCTTCTCTCTCTCCCCTTATTTAGCTCCCCAAATTGAGAGTTTTTAGAGGGGAGCTAAATTTTTGAACTATCATACCTTTATAGTTTTTTTGACATTCTACTATTACCCTATAAAATATATTATTATAATATTTATTTGAAATAAAAAATATGTTATCTTAAGTGAAAAAATAAAAAATATATAATTATTATAATTAAAAAATTATAATAAAATTTAATTAAAAATTAAAAAATTATTTAAGTAAAAAAATTATAATATTACAAAATTAATTTTTTTATAAATATATTATTTATTAAATATATTTTAAAGCTGAAAAAAAACATAGTCTAAAGAGAATAAAATTTCAATTTTTTTAGGGCATATAAAATTTGTTAATTTGATTATTTCAAATATATTATTATATTAATTAGAATAAAAAATTATCGTACCAAGTTTTTAATGCACATATTAACATGATAAGACTGAATTTTTATTAAATTATATAATTTAAAGTAAGATGTAAATTGATTTATATAATATATCAATAAAAAATATAAACTAATATATAAGAATAAAATGATAAATTGATTATTGCTATCCCTCCCCTTCCTCTCTAAAACCAAATAAGGAATCATTGAATATTCCTCCCTCTCTTCTTTTTTAATCAAATCTTTTTTTTTAATCAAATCAAACAAGGTAAGGTTAAAACTTCTCCCACCTGACCCCCTTCCTTCCCTTTTCTCCCTCAGGATGTGTTTGGTTAGAGGGGAGGGGGAGGAGGGAAAATGAGTCCCTCCCCTCATTTGGTTGAAAATTTTGAAGGAAAGGGAAGCCAAAATGTCCCCTCTCCTCCCCTTCCTCTCCCCATTTTAGCTCCTCTCCAAATTGGGGGTTTTTGGAATGGAGTTAAATTTTTGAACTATTATACCCTTATAGTTTTTTAATATTCCACTTCTACTCATAAAATATATTATTATAATATTTATTTCAAATAAAAAATATATTATCCTAAGTAAAAATAAAAAATATAAATTATTATAATTAAAAAATATATTATAAAAAATTATTTAAAAATAAAAAATTATAATATTATAAAATTAATTGTTTTAATGCACATATTAACATGATAAAACTGAATTTTTATTAAATTATATAATTTAAATTAAGATGTAAATCAATTTATATAATATATCAATAAAAAATATAAACTAATATGTAAAGATAAAATGGTAAATTAATTATTACTATCCCTCCCCTTCTCCCTCCCCCCTACTCTCCCTTCAAACCAAACAGGCCTTTGTTCTCCACTCAAACCAAACAGATCCTAAAAGTTTTTTTCTCTAAAATATTTTGAAAGTTTATTTTCATAATAAAAGCGTCTGATTAATTTTGACTGTTAAATATTTATATTTGATGTGCTTATGCTTACATGGCTTGGGAGAAAATTTAGACAGGTAGCTACTTGCCATCATCCTCCCTGCCTCGTTCTCTCTCCTGAAAATTCTTTCCCGATCCCTTCTCTCCCTCCCAAACCCATAATGCAACATTGATTTGGGCATAAGAACACTTTAAAATTCACACTCACAAAATTCGACACTGACTAAGAACAAGAAAGTAAAGATTATGGTTTGAGTTTGCCTTTTTATATTTTGTCTGGCATGGATAGGAACATTAGAAACGTGAAATTTGCCGAACTTCACTATATTTCATCATGACGCTGGTATTGAGGAGACGATGAACATTGAAGGAATTGATGGGTAAAAACGGCTGGGTGAAACAATTGAGATAAACATAAGCGACAATGAAACAAGCAGGATTAAAGTTAGTGTACTTGAATATTCTCTCCAGATGGTGGATCTTGGTAAGCCATGGAAGACAGATTCTCCGAGGTTGAAGATTATTGTTAGCGTCATTTGATTCAGAGACCCTTTTTAGCAGAGAAGAAATGAAAGTGATGAGATTCGTCATCACATTATGGTTCTCAAACTCTCTCTAACTATCAATCACACTTCCATTCTTCTTCTTTCTCCTTCCATAGAGGCACCCTGCACTTTGATTTGATTTCATACTAGGATGCAAATAGCATGCCCCAAACAATTCGGAGCACCAAGAACTCATAAATTTTCCAATTCACAAATAATTTCTGGGAAAAACCAAAACTTGACAAGAACCCACACTGAGCCTCAGACTCCGCCAATTACCTCGAAAATCAGAGGGCAACAGGTGCGCACAATCTCTCTGTTCAATGATGAATATGGGATGTGGAGCTTGAAGGACTTGGGTGTGATTCGAACGTATAGAGGCACATGAACAGTCAAAATTTTGTGGGTCTATCAGTGAGGCAAAGTAGCGGCGACGACGGTGACATGGGGTTGCTGGGATGTGAATCGCAGAAGAACAAGGTGGGGTTAGCTGGTACAGGTGAGAGCGTTTAGGACGAGACACCCCGCGGGGGGTAAAAGAGGAAGGAGATGATGATGTGTGAACAAGTAGCCACGTGTCTAAATTTTTTTCCCAATTCACCACCATGTCAGCATAAGCAGGTCAAAAAGAAAAATTTAACGGTGAAAATTAACCTCTGCTGATGCCAGGACACTTCTGTTACAAAAATAAATTTTCAGGACATTTTAGAAGGGAAAAACAAATTTCAAATTTGAGTGCTTATTGGTATATATTTCAAAGTGCCTTAGAAAAAATAAAACTCACTCTCGTAACTCACAATGATCTCCCTAATGCTAGGGAAGCAAAATATCTCCCTGATAAGTTAGACTAGCTTTCATTATAATTATCTCAAAATTAATATCTTCATTTATAATTTTTAATTAATTTAAATAATCAAAGCGATTGTGCAAATCTACTATTAAAGTATTCTTCATATGCAGCTAACATCATAAAGTTTTTTTGAGTGGAAAAAAAAAACACTTGAAAGTTTCAAAACAATACAAAAAATATCAGGACTATTACATATTGATAATTTAACAAACATGTTATTCAAGAAAATGGTACAAAAGTATATATAAAGCCTCTAAAATAATGTAAAAATGTCATAACCATTGACTCAACCAACATTAACTATTCGACAAATATTTTGCTCAAAAAAAGAACTGCTCAACAAATAATCTCTATGTGTGTTGAATAGCATTTTTACTCCTTGGCTTCATTTGATACAAAGCATTGAAAATGAGAGATTGGGATTGACATTGTAATTGAAAAAAATCAATAAAATAATATTTGGCATGAGTAATTGCTTATTATATGGGATTAGACAAACCCATAGAGATGAGATTGGGAAATACCACTTCTCTTCATAGTATTCTCTAATCTTACATGTATAAGTTTAGCTAATCTTATATATCAAGCAATCTCTTATACTAAACATTCTTTTAATATTCTTTTTTAATTATAATCTCAATCTCAATCTCTCACTTTTAATACTTCTTACCAAACGCAAGCTAGGGTGTCTTTCACCATGGGATTGATGTAGTGGTTGCACCTGCTCGTTGTCGAAGCTGCTTCTCTCCCGGCCTCCTTGATGTCATCCGCCTTTTTCATTTTCTTTCAGCACATGGCTAGTTTATAATAGCGGTGTCCTTTCTTTTTTTTTTTGGGCCGAAAGTGGTGTCCTTAATTTGGAACTCGTTAACTGCAAAACAAAACCATCAAAAGCCAAAAAAACGACTAAGGAAAATGACAATAATTGAGGAAGGGGCGACTCTGACATCAAAGAGGCATGGCTCTTATGTCGTGCGGAAGACCCTGCAGCGGTACACGGGGATACTATGGGCAAAATCATTATACAACGCATGTGGAGATTCGTTGCTAAACAGTCAACATCAATTAATTGTTATCACAGTATTTTGGTACTATTTCAAAACCTTGGTGTGCACTTTTATTTTTTTGGTTAATACTACCTCGGTCGTAATTATAAAACTCAGTTGATTTATTTAAAAAGATTAAAAAAATAAGTTAAATTAGTTATTTGTAATAAATAAGTATCGTTATTCCTAAAATATCCTTGCTAATTAAGTGTATTGACTAGAACTATCATTATTAGAAGGACTATCTTGAAAAAAAATACAGATAAAATGGATTAGGGTCTTATAATTAAGACCAAACAAAAAGTCAAATTGGGTCTTATATTAAAGACCGGAGGTAGTATATAAATTTATCTCAAAAAATTTTATTCAGAAATTCCAAGAGTTGAAATTTTTTTACAAGTTATTTTGTTTCAAAAATTTAAAATTGTAACAATTTTATCCTCCTACCATCAAATATATAAAAAAATAATGTTAATTATTAAAATAATGATCTAACTAATGATATTTTTAACGCCAAATGACAATATTACTGTGATTTTAAGTTTTTAAGACAAATTTATTGTAAAAATACTTTTAAATAGCCAGTGCAATAAAAACTTTCCGAACACGTTAGCGTCACTCTTTTTTCATTGGCGAGTTTGCCCAGTTGACTTGACCATCCTCATGTTTTTACACTATTTTTACACCGTTTTCAACACTCATGGTCCTTTTAATACGCAGAAAAATACTCTACGGTTAACTGTACGCCTTCATTTACACCTTTAGTCATGAATCCATACCCAAGCCTCTTTTAATTAAGGATAACATAAAATAATAGACGGCAGGACTTTCTACATTCTTCCAGCAACCACCAACACCCCGTATTCACTGTTCACTTTCCGCTTCAGCTGAATCACGACTCAGAGTTCAGTTCAAAAATTCAAGAAGCCCAGAATCAAAACCAGAAACTACTAATCTACATTGAAGTTATCAATTAATCATCTTCGCATCACCAGAAAATTATCAAGAAGCTGCTTCAGATTCTAGGTCCAATTCATCGCAAACAAGGGCAGGGGAATGAACAGAACAGAGTTACTGTAGAATCACTGAAAATCTTAACCAAAGAGCATCTGTGATCGAGGCCAAAACCAACATATTTATACAAACCTGGGGAGAGACAATATACACAGATCGAAAAGAGAAACTCGAAAAAAATCAAGCAAAAGAAAAAAGAAAGAAAAATGGAGGAGAAAATCGAGAAGAAAAAAGCACGAACAAGCGACACGATATTGTCAAACACGCTTCAACAAAACAAAATTTAGAAGCTCTACATCGAATTCAAAGAAAGAATCGAGTCAGTGCGGCGCAGGAGCCAGAAGCCCAGGGCGAGAAGAAGTAAATGGAAGACTATGGAGGATGAGGAAACGAACCCGCCGAGGAACAGGGGCAGAGCGGAATACTTGCTCCACGACCCTCGCCAGCACCGCCGTGTACTCCTCTAGCACCTCCGCCACGATCGCCACCAGTATCATCTCTTCCGATTACCTCTCAGAAAATGCTAATCCAAAAAACACGAGACAGTTCGGGTACAAATCGAAGCCGGCACAGCCAGAAGCTGTAGAAACTGAGCACTCAATCAGAGACGAGTCACAAGCAATGAGGAAGATGAGGTTCAAATTTATAGAATCTTGACCCGATCCGACCACACGTCTTACTTCTCAACTTGCTGTGTCTCCGCCTACCAGCGGCGCCACCATGGAGTCGCAATATTGTGAAACCGTGCAAATGAAGCTGGTATTGCAGATTTCAGTGTGCTGAAACCTAATTTAATGCTTCTGAAACTAAAATTTAATAAATTTGATTCTTGGCCAGCGTACGTAGTTTTCTGGTTCCGGGCTTATCTTCTTTCATGATATTTAATTTACTTTAATGTTTAAATATTCAGAGATGTTAGTGAATTAGTACTTCAATCCATATCGTTTCTAAAACTCATTTGGTTCAAAATACAAGTTACTTAAAAAATAATTTATATTTTTTTATTAATATTGTTCCTGCAATTATATATATATTTGGATGTAATTCTTTATATTTTTCTATTCCTTCATAATCTTATTTAGTTTGGGTAAAATTGAAAAAAAAAATAATTGGAAACAGATTTAAATGAGTTAATATTAATTAGTTAAAATGATTTATGTAGTCAAATATATTATGTAATAACCTTCAGAAAATTGGATAATTTTTAATGTTGGTTGTTTGGTTGTGCCGCGTTGCGACGGTGGGGATAGATATGCATGGGCTATTTGACTTTCTAGCATGTTCGCTTGTGAATGAATGAATGATGATGATAGTGATCAGTGGGCCAGATGATGATTTGGACGTTATCCAGGAATTGTTAAAATTTAAATATAAGATAGAGTACTGAAGGTAGTTACATCGAATGAGACAAAATCTTTTCAATTAAGGTTGCTAATTTTAATTCTTATAGAATGAGAAGGAAATCATAATAAGAATATTTATTATAATTAAATAATAAGGAATAGATTTGAGATTATTTTTATTGTAGCACAATCACAAAAGGCGAAGAATTCCCAACCTAAATTGGCGAACGTTAAAAAACAATGGTTTAAAATGTTAGTTAAAAATAATAAATGGCTAAAATATATACATATTTTTTTAATTATATTCTTGTTTGTAAAGAAAGTATATAAGAGATAATGAGTGAAAATTTATTATAAATAGATAATAAATGACATATATTTAATGAGAATAAAAATAAAAAGACTAATTTAAAATTCTCGATAAAAAGGATTTATTTTTGAAATATAAAGTCACCATTATGAGAAAGATTGTTTCTTATAAAAAAGAATTGAGGGAATAGTTAATATTGTTGAATGGACAAAATTTATGTATGATCGCTTACTAATATGTTTTGGAATTTGTTGGCAAAAAACTCTTTTAGAGTTTGTATATCACACATGGAAAAAGGGACCTTAACGGGTGAACATCTAGCTTGATTTACGGCATGGATAAAAGGGCGGAGAGTATAGTAAAAAAGATTATGAAAAATTACAACTGACGCTAAAATATCACTGTACGTAATTAAACATCTTTATCCTCTCTTTTTTTCCATAGTTCACACCTTTATCATATCTTTCACAGAAAGTTTTTTATTTTCATAACTCAATTTACCCATTAGAAAACGGTGTAAAATGATAGTAACTAGATAATAATTATTTGTGTAAACTCAGTGGTTTCGGCAAGTTATTTGAATGAAAGGGACAAAAGCTTTCAGTTTAGTGCGTAGAATGATATTTCACAATTATATATAAAAAGATAATACTTCTTCCCTGTTTAATATAAAACCTACTTATGAAGTTAGTGTTTAGTAATAAGTGTAAGATGTACTTTTTTATATTTATTAATTTTTTAAAATTATTTCATTGATACTCCCTAAGCTATAATTGAATAGGAGAGGCAAGAAAAATATTAAGAAAGATTATTAGAATATTTTAAAATAAAATACATATCATATATATTATAATTAACTAATTTATTTATTTTTTAATTTAATCAAATTAGTTAAATAAATTTTATGTTAAAGACAGGAAGAATAGTTTAAATATGAAATTAAAAATTAAATTGTTGGAATCCATGCAAAAATGCCTCTCTTCTCCAAGAAAGCAAAAAAGTACTTCCCTTTAATTTGGATAAAGATTCTTATGGAAAAGTGATGCAAAAAATTTTAGGTGGAGCCTACATGTGTACGAGTGGCCTCTTCTTTTATTCTTACGCGATGATTCTTTGAAATTGAAATCATGTAAATTAATTTCAAAATAAAAGTGAAATAAAAGGAGAATTGAGTGAAATAATGCACCTGGTACATTTTTTTTGGTATTATTCACTTTTTATTTTGTTAAGAATCTAATCTAATTAAACTTGAAATGCATATCTATAGTTCATTGATCGAAATACAATACCAAATAAAATAAAAAAAACTATGATATAATAGTGCACTCAAAATTGAATTTACTAAATCAAATTTAATTTCGAAAAAATGAAACCAGATCAAGTATTCAAATAATTAATCCCAAATAATCAAATCGCAGTGCCCACAAAATAAACCATTATTTTGTCTTTCTATGTAATTTATGTACTAATAAACATTATACTATTTTTTGGTCCTTAATATAACAATTAGATAACTAATCTAGTAGTATTCAGGTAACTAGTTAAGTTAATTATTTGTAACAAATGTGTGTTAAAAAATCATGTTTAATCATATACATCGGAAATACTTTTTAGTACAGGAACTCCTTACAATTAATAGGGATATTTTGAAAAAAAATTATATATTTGGAAGGCAAAATAAATTGATGTCTTATATTTAGAATCAAATTTAAATATCCAATTCACTTTTATATTAAAGACAAGAGATAACACATCGTACCATGGGTTTAGTAGTTAAAAAGTTGAACACTCACCAAAAAGAGAGGTTCAATTCTTGAGATTGTCATGGTGCCTAGAGATGTCCCCCTTCCTAAAATTTTATTAGGGAAAAAAAAGATAGGAGGCAGTGTAATATTACTTCGGGTTCTAATTATAAGACTTAGTTGACTAATTTGAGAAGATTAAAAAAGTAAGTTAAGTTAGTTATTTGTAATAAATAGGTATTATCTTTTCTAAAATATCCTTGCAAATCAAGTATATTGGCTAGAACTATTATTATTAGAAGGACTATCTTAGGAGAAAATATATAAATATGAGAGATAAAGTGGATTAAAATCTTACATTTAAGACCAAAATAAAAATCAAATAAGGTCTTATATTAAGCACCGGAGGCAATAATATATTAACTAATGAAAGCGAGTGCATGTACACAAATCTTAAATGAATTATATGAATATTGAATAACATAATTTCTATAGATTGTCATAAATTATGGATTTATGCTTTACACAAAGACTTCACTATTTATAGTTTATGATTATTTTAATATTTTATAATAATTTATCCCTATTAATTATTCATACAAATTGTTGTCATCAATTTATAACTAATAATTAGTACAAGGCCTTAATTATTTGATGATGAGCATGCAAATTGCAATCATTCATATTGGGAGAGCAACATGTGGTGCTATCATTTGATCAAGATTCACACACACACACAGAGATATAGTACAATGATAACTTAATAAGTGTAAAAACCATTACTCTTGGTGTGTTTAATTTTGTATTAGAAAAAGTGTGTTTATTTAATTTGAATGATTCCGATGTTATCTTTTTTTTTTTTTGCCAGCTATGTTATCTTGTTGAGTCATTTGAAGTTATTATTAATTAATTCCCATAATGCATGTCTCTGTCATCATTATTCTAATCATGCACCTATAACGTGTCTAACGTGATAGTGAGTGGATTCAGCTCAGATCACCTCCACAGCTCTGGGCGCGGGGCCTGGGAAGTGTCTTCATCTTAGCCGTCAGATTTATCTCATGGTTGGTAGAGTGATTGGAGTAAAATTAATTTACAGGAGCCTGCCAAAGCAGGAAAAAATGGAGGGATTTCAAAGCATTGTCTTCTTGATGGCTAATAATCTTGTTACTTCTCTGGGCTAAACCTCAAAAATTTTAATTTGTTATAATTTATTTTTGCTTATCTAAGTTTCTCTTTATCTTATTAAAGCTCGTTTCCATGATAATTTTTTGACTAAAATTACTTTATTATATTTCATTAATAACGATTGTTTAAAATAAGTCGTTTAGACCCATTTTAGCAATTATAATAAATTATTTTATAATTTTTAAATTAAGATTATAGTAATATTTTACTCTAGTTTCTTTTTCATCATTTTATCCAACCAAAGATTAATTCACCTGTCAAATTAAACACTCTTTATGTTTATTCTGTATCAGCTAGGACTTCCTGTTCAGTATTTCTCTTCTTTCCTTTCCTTTTTATTTTTTCAAACAGATTCTTCCAATTAAATGGGCCATTATTAGCTATAATTAGAAGGACAAAGGTGGAAGAAAAAGAAATCGTACCAAATGAGGTTCTCTGTCTTCAACTTCAATTTGATATCAATATATTAAGCAAATTATTCACAAGTCATGAATAAAATAGTTTACTGCCCAAACTCTAAATAATTTGTAAAACATGCATATTAATTTCAAAAAAAGTTGGAGTTTCTCTGTAATTAAATTAATTTTTAGCACACCAATGATTAAAGAAGAGAGAGACCACAACAATTGTCACATGGCAAACGCTCAAGTGTGTGTGTGTGTGTGTGTGTGTGTGTATATGGAATTAACTGGAGGTTAAAATTAAAGTAACATTAATTGGGACTGGCCGGGTGAGATTAAACTAAAAGATTTACGCAATAATCAAGCGTTATGTACAATTAGTGGTTTTAGTAGTTAAATACTTAATCTAATATTTCAATTCTTTGATTTCTAAGATTTAATTACAACGTTTAAGTTCAAAAAGACGAGCCTCAATCACGTAGAATATGTCTCTACTTTGGAGGAGGTCATGAACAGATTAGAGATAAATTACATTCTTACATGAGATTAATTTTGATAATATTTAATAATGATTAAAAACGATGATGAAGAAGTTGGGCCAAAAAAGGACGATGAAGAAGAATTTAATATTTATTTCACCAATTAATGCTCTTTTTTTAAAATTATTTATTACTTCGACAAGCATAAGAGTCACAAAAGAATATGAGTTAAACTCTTCCTCAAGCAATTCCTGGACCCTTTTTCCTTCTTTGGAATAAATCACAGATCGATCCTTGAATTGACATAGAAGTAATTCCATCATCAACTTTATTCCCAGCCACTTATTTAATGTACTGTCACACACATTCATTTGAATTTCACCTCAAAACCCAATTGTAGAGAAGAAGAACAAAATTCTCATTCCTTACAATTAAATATGCCTTCATCACAATCATCAAGTCTCAACCCAGAAGCTGAGAAGCATAAACAGCTTGATAAAGATATTAGAGAGATGGTCACTTCCATCACCAGCCGTGTCGCTAATTTTCACAAATCAGGTCATTATAAAGAAGAAGATGATGATGATGATGGTGTTAGGATCATAACCCTTGCCGGCACCAACGACGGCGCCACCTTGAAAACCGAAGTTGACAACAATATTCCGATGGCCAGCCATCACTCGGGGAAGCAGACAGAAGAGGAGGAATTGAGCACTTATGTGAACAGCAATTTTCAGGCAGTCAACAATTCAATCATGTTTAGCGGAAGCTACCAAGCCCATGATCCCGGTGTGAACATCGAGATCTCGGATTTTACTGAGCCGGCCGGCCACCATAAGGCCGAGAAGCACGGTAAGAAGGGGAAGAAGAAGAAAGAAAAAGAAGGATCCAAAAGTGACAGTGATCATCATTCTGGACATTCTGATTGAGATATAAGTCTAATTCATCACCTAAGGGAAAGTAGAGTGTCAAAGTATTAATAATTACTACTATATGTCCTTTTGTTTCATTAAATTTTTGAACGCATTGTATTACTTTAGGATCCAATCAGAAAAAATGGCTTGTGGGTGATTGTTTATGCATACATTTTAAGATGTGAGTGAGGTTTTCATCGATGTTAAGCATGATTGTGATTGAACACCATATCAAGAATATTATATCGAAGGTAAACATTGTAACATCATTGTCATAATGTATTTCTATATTCTTATTTTTATCATTGATGTTATCCCCAGAAATCTTTATTCTTTTTATGTATAAAATTCACACACACACACACGGGGATAATTTTGATTCTATATACGTATAATTAATATGGAGGAGGAGTTGCCATTAGCTTTAATCAGTGATGAAATGGGATGGCTCATATTGTGCTTATTAGAACGAAGCACATGAGTACTTTAATTCGTGGGGAGCCATAGCCCCGTGTATTTGGTCAAACTTTAGTTATAAACCCAAAAAACTAAGTACATCGATCAGCTCTTGTTGGAAGGCATCTCCGACCACTTCATTAGAATCAACAAAAGGTGGTTATGTAATACATTCATTTGAAAATAAAATTAAAAAAATTCATATTTATTCTTATTTAAAACATAAATTACACATTGGGAAATGAAAAAAAATTAAAGAAAATTGCATCAAACTTTAAATAGAAGTAATAATTTTGAAAAAAAGATAATGAATATCTTTGGTGACTTGGAATAAGGAACACTCTTTTCTCTGAGTTGAAAAGTAAAAAAGTGAAGTTCCTTATGTATTCAAAAAGCCTCATAAGAAATTATACTCCCTCACATCCTGAATATAAGATTGTAATAAATGTACATTGGTTTTTCTAAAATACTTCCTTTGGTTATTATCTCATTGATCGAAACTGCCTTTCATTTTCATATATGTAATTAATGAAGATAGTTTGAAAAAAAATTATAAATTTGAGAAATAAAGTAGATTAAGGTCTTATATTTAAGACCAAAACAAACATCCAAACTAACTCCTATATTAAAAACTGAAAAGAGTGATATCTATATCTTACGAAATAATTAGGATGAAATTAGTGCTAATTAACACGTCAGCATTATTACATTGTCATATACAGATGACAAATTAAAGATTATATTCCCATTCCATGTTGGTTGTGTTATCATGAATATATATACTTTTGACTTTATAAAATCACTTTTCACTTTACACCTAACGCATGTATTATATATATTATTTTGAATTAGGTATCTTTGCATTTCTGGCCATTTGCCGTCTCTTACACTAATTCCCACTCCTAAATGTAACAGATCAACCCAATTATGGTCATTTTGGGACTCCATATATGCCAACGACGAATCATGAGAATAATGCATCAAATAATTATCACAATCCACAAAAGGCTTTTTTTTTGGTTGTTGTTGTGTTTGTTTTGTGAGTGTGTGTGTGTGTGAGCCCACAAAAAATTTTCCTACAGTGTTTAGGATGAGAATCCATCAAGAAGGAATCGTTTTTCACACAATGCACGTGGCAAGTATATTTTTCGCTTCATTGAAGATATGCTGGTGGTTTATAGTGTTGTCATGCATTAATTAAAATCTCTCTTTGAAGATATTTATTAGTTTTCACCAAAATTACGCTTTAACCAATTATTTTTATATTGTTTTGATTAAAATAACATTTTGACCAAGCTCTAACACAAAACCAAACACACATTAATCAAACGAAGAACTCCAATAATTGGAAGTCATTTGTTCAATTAGTTTGTATCCTTTGTCTCAACATTGTTGGAGACCCTCCAAAAACTCATATGAGATCCCTGTTCATGAGAAGTTCGATACACATAAGCTCAGATGAGATACAAGGCAAAAATCCTAATTTCTTGAGGGGAAAAAAAGTCCAATTGTCATTTTCATTTCTTATGAAATTGTCACAGGTTGTTTGTACTTTTTTTTGAAAAAATAAAATTAGAGGGACAGGTACTAACTGTCTGAAATTATATTACAATTGATATTGGACCTGTGTCTATCTTTTAACTTACAGGAAAGTTTTTATGCCACGAAGCGGCCATCAGAAGTTGCTTATGCCTTTTAATTCACTGACGTATCTAGTTTAAGGCAATATTCGCTTTGCTTCTAAGTCTCCCTTTGAATTAATGCAGAGAAGTGCATAGAAAAAGGAAAAATAGTAAATACTCTTCCGATCCTTTATATAAGAACTAACTAGGGAGTTGATATTTGCCCTACATATAAGACTTATTTCACATTTTTATCAATTATTCTTTTCAAATTAGTCCTATTGATATTCTCATAACAATAATCAAGTAAGAGAGGGAGGAAGGGAATTAAGGAAGATTCTTAGGGTATTCTTTTAAAAAAATCATATTAACTAATTTAACTAACATCTATTCAAACTATTTAATTAGGTTTTATATAAAAAATCGGAGGATTTCTACATATTTAGTATAAGGAGAGATTTGAAATAAAAATTGAAGATGATGCTGAATTTACCGGTGAGAGAGCTCCAGAGAAGTTTGCTAAAAAAGAAACTTCTCATGTAGAGGAAAGATAAATGGAAATCCAGTATGTGAATGAGATCTAAGAAAAATATATAGAAGTCTTAAATCAAGAAATTAATTACCAATGAGTTCTTTAAATTTAAGATATTACTAATACTTCACAAGGGATTTGAGAGCAATTTTTTTTTTTAAAAAAAAACGATGTGAAACTACTCAAACGTCCTTTGGCCATATTAATCCTCCCCCTCGTCACTGGTTTAACTATCATTGCCAACCAGTCACAAGTTGACATTTGTATTGTTGAAAATGATTTATGAGTAACCAAACATTTAAATATATTAATATTCAATAAAACATTAAAACTGGTCAAACTGACAGCTTCAACATGATCAAAGGGTCTTTGGGTAATTTCATATTATTTTCAAATTCTTTGAGACCTATTAATAATAATAGTGCCGTTTCAGAACATTTAAGAAGCCAAATAAACATCATAGAACCATAGATAGCCTACCTACGTCAGTAGAAAAAGACCCAAGCACGAAGTAGAATGAAAATAAGAATTAAAAACACATTGCCTTTCCACGACTGTTGAATAATGCATCATTTTATGTATTTTATATTTTATATTATAATACCAATTAATATTGATCGATATTTAAATAGATGTATAAAAATAATATGTCGCCAATATATCAAAATGTTAATAAAAATTTTGAACAAGTTGTACTATTTTTTTTTTTGAACTTAGAGCTCAAGTTATTTTAGACTTGAGACTAATTTCTATTGCGCATAGGACATTAAAGTTAAAATCCTCCCAGCAAATATTTTTTTGGGATTTGAACTCATTTTTTTTCTTTACGAGGGTGTGACAGCTTATTATATCAACTAACAGCTTGTTGTTAGTAAGGTGTACTATTTTTTTTTGCCCAGCACGAATCACACTATCTTCTTTCTCCTCTCTTTTTTTGGGTTCCTTTCCTTGTCACTAACCAAACGCATCATGAATAGACTCTAAAGTCACTTTGGCTAATCTAAAATTTAAATAAAGGTTTGCGTAAAACAGATTCCAAAACTAGAATTATTATGCAACTTTTCAACGTTGATACCAATCACCAATACAAAACTGAAATTACATTCCAAAATAAACACACGTACATATATCTTACTGTTGAACCGAGTAAATATATATATATATATATATATATATATGATTCCGTTTACAACAATAATATTTATGAAAAAATAATTGAGAAGGAAGACGCAGACGGATGAAACCGTGTTGCCATTATTGATTCTCAATTTAAACACTAAATGAGGAGGCTTCAAAGTTTTTATGATATTGATGAAATGGAACACATTAAATTTAATGAACATTAAGAACAACGTGAGTCACAGGAGACAGTGATTTGTTGTTGAATTGGTGGGTCTTGTTCTTTGATTTCTTCAGCTTCTTGGACGACGACCAGCTTCGTCTTCTTATTCTGCATCTCCTTTTGCTTTCCCCACAGAAGAATATATAACCCCAGCATCACCAGAATGGATCCCAATACACTGCATGTATATAATTATCACGATGATTACACCTCACTAAGTCTTTATATTCATCATTGTTTGATCAGATCAACAAAATGATCACTAAATAGCCTACACGTACAAAACTTAATTTCTCACTTGCTTTTATCAACAACTCTTTCTGTTATAAAAAAATAATTGTTATTTTAGAGTTCTAATGCTCCGTTCGTTAAGAGCTAATTGGAGGGTCAAATTTGATTTTAAATATAAAATTTCAACTCATACTCTCTCTCTCTCTCTCTCATATTTATTATTATTTTAAAGCTAATTTATTTAACTTATAAATTGATATAAATGTTATATGGGGGTGTTTGAGGGAAATGATATCACATTTGTTACAATTAACTAATTTATTTGACTTTCTCAGTTTATTCAAATTAATTAAGTAGCTCTTCTATTAGGGCTGGATGGAGTATTGGATTTATTCCCTTCACCCATATCCTCATTCAAACTCTCTATCATATGTTTCATTCTGTTTCTAAACAATTGCATGGTATATTTTAGTTCATATGGAGTAATGTTTTGCATTAATTAATGATCTCTAAACCTCAAATGATGACAAAAGAATTATTTCCGCCTATTTTAATATAAGAGTTAGTTGATTTGGATAATTAATAATTAGGTGATTATAAGAAATGTGACATGATCTCCTTGAAATACTTTTGTGTAATATTAGACACAAAATTAATTGAGGTCTTCTATTTATTTGTGTCATAGGTTGTTCTGAGCTCTAGGAGTGTTCAATTTGTTCCATCCTAGTCACCCCGTCTCGGTCCCGGTGAGTTCAGGACGGGACAAAAACAGGACGGGATGAGACAGGATGTGGGACGGGGTTATCTTGTCCCGTCCTGTCCTGAGGTTTTTTTTTCCCTTTTAAAAATTATTTATTAATAATTATTATTAGATTATTCAATTTACTTATTAATAATAACTCTTATTTTTATGGTGACTTGTAGCTCTTAAATTGTAGTGTTATCTCAATAAAATCTCCTTCCTCAATAAAATAATTCATAAAGTCATTATATAGTGTTTTTTTTATGGTATTTTTTTTACAGTATTGTTTTTACACTTTTTTTTATACTATATAATTGAGCTTTCTACATAATATTTTTTTTATAATGTTTTTATCTTTAGAAGCCCAATAAAAAATAAGTATTATAACATAAAAAAATTCATATAAAAAATTATTTAAAAAATTCATATAAAAAATTATAGTATTGTTTTAAAAAAAAAAGGAAGCGGGATGTCCCGATCCCGTCCTTGTCCAGAATCAGGACAGGACAGGACACGAATCCCTGTCCCGTCCTTGTTCACTGGGACAAGACCGGGACGGCCCTATCCCGATCCCGTCCTGTCCCGTGAACACCCCAACTGAGGTAAGAGAGAATGGTAGAATGTACACGTTTTGAATGTTTATATGCATGAAAGCATAGAAGTTACCTTCCAAGATGAAGCTGTTCATGCAAGAGAGGGACATCGATCATGGCAGCCATAATCTGCACAAGAGGGCTGAAAGCTGCAGTGAAGACTGGACCCCTTTTCTTCACACACCATGACATTCCCACGAAGCACAATCCTGATCCTACCATTCCCTGCATGCATTTTCAGACTTGTCTTAGGAACTAGATTGCACAGATTTTGAAGGATCAAAGTGAAATAAAAATATTTCTTAGGGGTCAACTTTCAAATTGGTCCTTCTGCAAATGATGGAACAAAACAGAGCTTTTGGTCCAGAAATTATGTTCCGATGAGATTCATGAAGAAAAAAAGCAAGAATCTGTGACACATAGATATCTCACTTCACTGCACATTTGGTCCTAATGAAATCTTATTCATGTTACTAAATTCCTGTCGCTTCATTTCCCAAGATCCTTGTGAGATGCTTGTTATTCTTTCTTTATTTTCTTTTTCCCTTTCCTTTTCCTTTTCCTTTTCCTTGCAAGATTCTCAAAATCAGAACAACAGCAGCCTGCAGCCTTAAAAAGTTCCATCCCTATTTTTAAGCCACCAGCCATCATGTGAGTTATAGTTATTTTCTTTGGATATTGTTTAAATTTATTTCAGACTATTTAAATTTCATTCTTTCTTATTTTATAATTCAAATATTTTATTTATCAGTTGATGGTCCTGTAGACTGTGTACCGGATTCATGTTCTTCATTTCTCAACCAAAAACTAGAATATCAGTTTTCTCTCAGCTATTTACATTCAGGCACTCAGAAACAAGATAACGGGGAAAAAAAGCATAAATGTAAGTGGGATTTCTCATCTTATCTTTTTTTCCCCTTTAAATTCCTTTCAAATGCAAAATCTATATTTTCTTCTATGAATTCAAATGATTTGAATTGATATTTAACATGGGTCTTCAGATATACATAAGATAGAGAAGAACTTACAGAAAACAGAACAGTGACGATTTGCATCTTTCCCTTGAGAACCCACATGGACAAGTTCCTTCCAGTGGCTAAGCTAAGAACAGCAGATTGAATGGCCCCAAAGAAGGTCATTATGGCTGTACTAGAATACTGACAAGGGAACCTTTTGCTTATTTTTGATTGCACAATAAACCATGAAGACCAAAACAGTGTTCCCAGGATCAAAGCTATAACACCAAGGGTCCATTTCCCAGGGCTCACAGATGAAGCAACCAACTTTACAGCAGAACTCGTTGATATTGGTGCTGATGATGCAGAAGAATCATAGTGAGAATCAAAACTGAACAATGGCTTCCCTTTGTACAGTGTCAACATCAGTGCTCCTCCAATGCACACCACTGTTCCTAGGATCTTTGCTCTCCCACTGTTGCATTTTATGTTCACACGCTCCAACCTGTGGAATACATATATATATTTATATATACCATCAGCAACACAGCAGATAACCAGGTTGATATTCTGCATTTGGGGTGGGTTACTTGTCAAGCATCGATACTTTGGAGAATGGAGTGTTATATGTGTTCGATGTGACATGACGATATTCTGTCTGTCGTGCCATGTATGTTTATTAGAATTTGAATCTTGATTTTTAAGAAATTAATGGCCGAATTCATTTAATTGATGAATTCTTCAATGTGCACGGATCCTACACTAAATTCGATTTTCTACATTCACGTATTCTAAGACATGTTTGTACTCTATGAATGCACTATATGGATTTTCTTTTTGTGGAAGTTAGAAATCTGAAGTGGTTCTACACATATTGTATCTTTGTCCATATGAAAAAAACACCTATCAAATTTGTATATACATACCCAAATGGCAATGCCATGAGGAATGTGATCACAGGAACCATGTTGATAAAGGCACAAGCAAAGGTAGCAGAAGTATATTGAATTCCCAGGAGGAAAAAATATTGTGTAACTGATGTCCTACAATAATATCAACCTCAACATTCATGTGTAATTCCAAAGTAAAAGAGAAGATAGGGTTAAAAGAGAAATCAAAGGAAGAAACAAAACTTGGGATTAAAAATAACGAACCCAACAATGGCACTGAGAAAGAGGTAACATAAAATTCTAAATGTGAGCCTTGGCCTGCCATTTCTGCAACAGTGAACAAAAATGGTTAAAAGTTATAAGATCTGTCATATGATCATTCATCATAAATGGAAAGTTCCTATAACTATATAATTCGGAGTTCTAAAATTAGAAACAAAGGCTACCACATCTAGGATTGAAAGGGCCTACATATATACCTTTCCCAAAAGTAGCCGATCGGTGCCAGAAAAATACTAGAAGTAATCAACCTGTAAGTGATGAAAACCAAATGATTCATTCCCTCTTGAAGGGATTTCTTGAGCAGAATATTCACTACTGCAAAAGCAAAATCGATAGCTATCATTGCTAGAAAAGGCTTCCATTCATCAGAGCTGCTCATGATTTCAGCAAATGATGAAATTAAGCTCAGAAGAATTCTTAGAGCTGGGGAAGAAGTGTGAAGAGCTTCAAACCCCTTTTGTTTTTCTCAGAAAGAAAAAACATAAAGCTCTTATGTTTGCAGTAGAACACAGAGCTAGGCTTAGGCATATATAAATAATATTCTAGAATAAGTGCCAAGAAAGCAAGATTAAATTCTGCAAATCACATCAAGCCGCTTTAAGCAACCAGCTTTGACATTAGTTTAATGGTTATGCTCTTTTCTTTTGCTTTCTTTTGACTGATATATCCTGTTCAACAGAAGCAGACTATTCCAGAATAGTTTCTCCCATAAAGAATATATACGTTTTAATGAAATTTAACTAATTCTTGGTCTGATATTTTAGGCCACGAGTTCTATTTTAAGAAATCATATAGGCTGGAATATGGTTATGTTCTTCATGTTTTGTTCCTGATTAATTATTCCCATCGAGGGGAAAATAAGTTTTTTGTGATGGGTGAGAGGCATCTTTTGAGTGGAATTATAGAGAAGAAATTGTGCTTCTCTTCCTGTCGTGTGCATGGAATCTAATACTTCATATCTTTTGAAGCAGAGTGAGGGATATAGCTAGCTGCAACCTCACATATCTGATCTGATACCTGAAAAGCCAGAACAAAGTATCAAATCTAACCGCAATTTGATGAAAAGTTTGAGAAACAAGGACGAGAGAAATTAACGAGAGAATTTAGTGATGCGAAGTATTGAAAAGTTCTTCTTTTCAACACATGGGGTTACCCTATAGCCCTAGAATTTTGGAGTTCTAAAACTTGAGCCCTGAGAAACACCAGCAAGGTGGTTATTTTGTAGATGTCCTACTGAGAAATCCCATAGTTTTAGTTCATCTAGGGAAAATTATAATTATAAATCATGACGACCCAAGCCGCGGTTTTCATGACAATTGGTGAAATAATCCTCAAGACTACTTATATATATAACATTGATTATGTAAACTATCGTAGAATCCTAACAGCAATGATAATAACCATAGTAATCAAATATGTTTACCGATGGTTTAATAATCGCCTTAGGACTTGTACTAACGATAGTTGTTCTTAGTACAAGTTCTAATAAAGACAAATGACAATTATTAATAATCATCCGTGAGATTTTTTAAGGTGTCGTCCATCGAGATTTGAATTGCTGATTTCGAAGAGTTCAATCCTTAGTAACTCAGTGATTTTTAATTAGTGCGTTGTTTCTTTCTTTCACTCCAAAATTAACGTTAAACCTAAATGATTTGAATGCATAAAGTTGGCCAGAGATTATGAAGCCATGGCCTGGCCTACATGTGTCCTTGTGCTCAGAAACGATGCTATGGAAGATATCTTGATTGAGAATTAAAGCCACAAATTTTGCAACTTTTTGCATTTTAAGCTCAAGATTGACATATTAACCGTCTATGTCCTTGGCTTTTTGGCACAGGTTCCTAACTTCCCAGCTTTTTCTTCAACTATACTTGCACTACAATTCATTCACTTATTACCACCAACACATCAACTATTAATTGCATTATTCTTTTTGAATATTTATGAGTTCTTATGAAAAACCAGAACCATTCATTCTTAACTTGACTAATATCAGCGTTATAAATTAAAGTAGCTTTCTTTTTGCCTTCCAAAGCATTTGATAGCTAGGGTGCAATTTTGATTCTCGTGATCCAAGAAAATAGAAATCTTATTCATCTTGCAGACACAAAACTGAATGAATACGATATATATCTGAGGAGAAATTAAAAGGGAGAAAACCTAAAATCGAGGAGAATCCAAATCTAACTTCTTGCACAAAAACAAATAATCTTTCATGAAAAATCAGACAATCTTTTCCCATATAAAATATAGTCCATTAGCTTTGTTGGGGATAGGGCATCGGACACTAGACAGCTTCTCTCTAGAAGTACTGAATTTGGGAATGTAAGCTATGATGAGGTTTTGATTTAGCACTCCTCCGATACTAAATATAAGACTTTACACTACAAAGTGGGTTTTATATTTAGCATAGGAGAAGTATTAACTTTCTTCTGAGGTTCTCAGTTGTCATTGTCCATTTTTCTTTTTCTTCACATGAGCATAATTGAGGAGTACAAAATCTCGCACCCCGCCTGGAAAATTTCCCTTTTCTTCAAGTGGATACACATGTAGATTTTAGTTTGAGTTTTCATCTTTATCCAATGTTTTTAACAAAGCCTCACTCTAATACCATTTCTTAGACTCTAATTATGAAAGCATAACTAATTACAAAGGCATGTAAATCTCATTCCATATATAATAAGAGAATCGTTATAATCGAACCAATACAATCATGCTAGCAAAGAACTTCATTTTTTTTGCGCGAGTAGCAAGAACAGTAAAATACAAGTGGAATAGAAAAGGACAAAGAACAAAGGAATAATTCAAATATATACAAAAGACTAATTAAGGACAATGAAAACTATTAGACTTCAGTAATATTGGGTGTTAAATTCTCTTACAAGCCTCAAGAAACTTTTTCCCATGATTGAAATCAGTAGAGCTTGACCCAATAACTGGAATATATATTGTATTGCAGGATCGTTAGCTAAATCACAATCTTAACCGTAAGATCAGGCCAACAATACGATTTTGTAGAAGGGAATTAGCTTTACCCTTCCTTCCAAAGCAACTAATTTCAATGTTTTATTTGAATTTTGATGATCCAATAAAATATAGATGAAATAAAGTAAGTTCGAAAATGCACAAAAGTCTCCCCCATTGTGACCCTAGATTGTGCCTCTCATAAAATTTGTCTTGATGGACCCTATATGTCCTAGAAATACACTCCCACCACTTTATTAATTGGCCTTTAACCCCATCCTATTTCCTCAAAGATCTTGTCACATCTCACCCAAAGCCAGACAGCCAAAGCAAGTTTCTTTTGAGAAATCAATTGTTGTACGTGTGGGGACCAGTTACATGAATTCGTGGACAAGAAATTTGTCTAAATCTAGGATGTTCTACTTTGGAATAAATAGTAAAGTGAAGCATCTTCCAGAGACGTTTTGGTATTTTTGGCAGTGCAATCATATTCCTCCACCCCACTTTTAGATTTATGCATTTGAAGTGGGACCTACTGTTTAGAGCCATAGAAGTGTTCATCAGTATTCTTTGTTTATAATAATCACAAGTGTTGAATTTTGAGTTCGAGTAAAGTTGAAGCCAAAATGATTCAAACTATAACCATTATATTCTATTGCCACAGGTTTTCCCATTGCTAGGAGCTTAATTATTTCCCTGTTCATGCTCTGTAGCAGCTTTTTTACTTTGAGTTTGAAAGCAAATATATGTTTTTGCCATCTCGACAAAATTTATTAGACTCTCGCCGAAGATGATAAACACGTGTGAATAAATGAAATTGGATTTGGATGTTAAAGTTTTAAAATGTTACATCTAAAATCTCAAATTTAAGATCTTTTGTTTGGGTTATAAAAAATTTTAAATTCTGATACTTAGGTTATAGAGTGAGGATTTGAAATTGTAAAGAATTAAAATAATAAAGTCAACTTAGATTTAGATCAAATTCAAATCCATGAATTTTTATCTACTCAAATAATGGATTAGTCCCAAACCCAAATCCGAATCTAAATAGTCCCTTATCCAAACCCAACGTTAAAGTATTCAAAAGTTTTATGAACTCCAACCCTCCTTATATCACAAGTTCATGTTAAATATTATTTATCCTCATTAATTTGAATTGGAATCGTATTAAGTCATTCATGCTTCATGTCCTAGTTATATCAAAAGTTCATATGAGTTATTCATACTCCCATCATATTCTGTCAAAAGGAATTATTGTAGGCAGGAATAATGTTTAATTAATCAACAGCAATTTATTTGCTTTGAGAGTATCGGTAATCGCCATTCAATATATAGAAAGATAAGAAGGTACGTGTAGTGTAGTGACCATACATTGAATCGATAAATAACTACTAGAATAAATAATTACCAGAATAAATGCATATCATTGCACCCACTACTTCTTTCGGAGCTCATTATGAAAATTTTCGTGGGATACACAAGAATAAGCTTTACGGAGCACATAAATATAGTTTTTGACATGAAAGATTTATGACTTGCACATACATTAAAATTATAAAAATAAAAATAAGGGTTACATGCACCAATGTCAGAAATCAAAAACTCAAAACACACAATATTCGCTAAAGCAGAAAACTGATTATTTGTCGATTATCTTGTGATCTAGTGGTATGGAAACTTTCTTATAAATGAAAAGTTGTGAGTTCAATTCCACTTGTAACAAACCTTAAGCTGTTAATGCCTCAATTTGGGTGGATAATATTCTATCACAAATAATATTTGTGACAAAAATTGCAAAAATTTTCTTATCGCAAATTATTTGCGAAGGAGTCAAGAATTCTTTCAAATTTCCATTGCAAATTGCCTATTTTTATTCTAGTGATTCCCTTCTATATAACGAATCTGAATTTGAATGCACAAAGAAAGGTCTTCTATATATATATATATATGTATGTATGTATGTATTAAAATAATCTGACTTTAAAAGAATGATTATTATTTGAAGACGAAGAACAATCAATATACATACAGCTTAATTCCTTTGACTTCTAAAATTAAAACAATCAACCGAATTCAGACGACATAAAAAGCAAAGGATCCCACGCACCATTATTATTCGAACTAAACCAACTACCATTATTGTCACACTGCACAAGAACTTGCTGCTGCTGATGATCTGTTGTTGTCCATAACCCTTCGGCGAATCCTCCAATTTGAGCATTACTTCTGCTATTTGAAGCCCCATGATTATCAGAATACATAATCATATTTTGGTTATTACAATCAGAGTATCCTAAGACTACTGATCTATCTGAATCATGTTCTCTCTGGTCGATGTTAATAAGGTTATTCTTGTCTCCCACATCGACGTCAGAATACATCATACTCATCGTAGACTGATCAATAACGTTGACCCCAGATAGTGGCCACATTGGAGAATTACTTGAAGATGCAAACAAACTATTATTTTCAGGAACTTGGTTCATGATCTGTGTAGGACCTGTAGGCCAAGGCAATTCATAGTTATTACCTGTCTCGTTGTTATTGGACCATGAATTCATTAAGGGCACCGAAGAATCATTTGCTGCTATAGGAACCCCATGATGGTGATCTGAGATGAAGATATTACTACTATTATCAGTGTGAATATTCTTCGCACCTTTGCTTGTGCTTGGTGAAGACGTGCTTGAAAATCCAGGATTATTATTAGGGTTTACAAATCCCGTGAAGACTAAGCTATGATTATTAGATAATTGAGAAGGAAGTCTGACTTCTCCCTTGTCATTAAGTAGCTTGGCCTTGAGGGCTCCGAGGAGGTCATGATCACCTCCGGTGTCCTCGAACGAGAAGGGCTCGAGATTCTCCGGCTTGTAGCTGAAACTGCCACCGTGTTGGGTGGCGCCGCTGCCGCCGCCAGGGGCAGAAGGATCCGGCAAGTCGAAGTTGGTGCGAGCGTTGGCGCCGCGCAAAGCACGCGCGGCTGTGTCGTAGGCGCGAGCTGCGTCCTCGGCTGTGTCGAATGTTCCAAGCCAAAGACGGACCTTCTGAAAGGAGTCTTTGATTTCAGCCACCCACCGTCCGGACGGCCTTTGACGAACTCCGACGAACCGGTGGTGGCCTCTGGATGATGATTTCTTTCTTCCCTTCATGTTCCTATTATTTTCTTCAGCTGATGCTGCCATGTTGTTTCTTGATCAAGCTTAGTTGTGGGGTGTGTGCGTATATAAGCCTAAAGATGGAACTTTTTAGGCTTAAGGCTTACGAGGTTTGTTTAATGGAGCGTAGGTGTTCTTCGCCCAGCTGGACCAGATAAGAACATGTCAAAGGTTAGAGATTTAATTAATTATTCTATGACAATGTGCGTGTTCTTTCAATATCTAGATATATTCATCCTTCTTTTAATTTAATTTATCTCGTTTTGTTAACATTGTTGTTGGATTTCGTTTTAAATCTGAAAGTTCAGGCAATGGTTGTGAGACAAAGTTTTATGTTCTGAATTTCTTTATTAATTATTAAAATTGTCGGACCCAGTATATATATATGATGAAAAGATGTTTAGTTAGAATATGTGTGTGTGTGTGCGCGCGCGCCCTCTATTATTAGCTCTCTTTTATTATTGCTAAATTGTATCTTGAAATCATTTAATCCCCCCCCCCCTTTTTTTCTTTTGGGCTTGGTACAAGATCGTAGTTGATATGTGTCAAAATTTTCGCACGCATGTATAATGATTAAGTGATAAATTGTCCGTTCAAAAAGCATCGGTAGTTAAACTGAAATAAAATGAAAATGACAATATGATTACAAGAGATAAGAATTTGTATATAAAAAATGAAATTAAAAGTTTAACTAATAAAACAATTCTCTTACTTAATGGATATATAAAATTGGAATAACATCGCTATTGCAGGCGGTGTTGTGGATATCGACATGAAGCTAAGGTGTATTAACAAAAGACACACAACATAGTGACATTGGTATATAATTAATTAATGTAAGATATTGATGATTGCTTCGTGCTTATGACGCGACAATTGTAATGATCATAGAAGTTTGTCTTGTTTTTGTTGTATGCATCCAATTAAAATATTAATGGTGACTCCATTTGAAAAACAAAATTATTATCTGCCATCAAGAAGACAACTAAGAGTACATATAAATAAATAAGAATAAAACGAAACTTAATTAGCCGGGAGTGATATTAATGCTTAGCTCAAACGTCATTATGAAATAATTTAATTAAGAATGAGAATGCGGTCTGCGGATTAAGATTAGATGAAGCTTTTTCTTTGACCTTCTCTAATTTTATTTCCTTCACTTTTATTTTGTCATCCATTATTATTATTGGATGATAAATGTTAAAATAAAGGCAAATAAAAGTAGATTTTTAATCCTTCAACTTCACATGCTATTTCTATGATTTTATAAGGTAGAGATAGAAGATATTTTTTAGTCCTATTTATAAGTCATGCTATTAAATTTTAACATAAATGTATTACTTTATCCCTAATTTATTATTACGTAGATAGTCAATTTGTTGGAAAACATATATACTAACTAAGAATAAATTTGAAAATTTGTTAAATTAAGGGAGAATTAATGAGGTTTAAAATTTTTGTTAGTTATAATGAAAACATATTGGAAGTAACTTATAATTCATAAATAGGACTAGAAGAGTATTTGACTTTGATCTCTTAATTTTATAAAGTATTTTTTTTACCCTAATGCCATTAATAAAAAGGTGCTGCTGAAAGTTTAAAGAGAGAAATTACAATGAGGTCATAAAAAAAAGAACATAATTACAATAAAAGAAGAAGAGAGGTTCTAGAAGTTGTTATGTTTTACTTTAAAACTTGTTATTACAAGCTGTTTTGGTTGTTATTAAAATTTTTTAGTAATTATTTTTCTTGGTTAGGACCTTATCGTAATTCTTCCAAATTTAAATGCTAACAAAACACCCTCAAATAACATGTTAAATTTAATTTTTAAAATATTAATAATTATTATAAAAATTTATTATTCGAGGCTAACTTTATTATGATTAAAGAATTAAAGAGATTAGCCCTTTTTAAAATTAAAGATCAAACTGAAAAAATACGTAACGTTAGAGAATTAAACATGTACCTTTGCCTAAAATGAATGGAGCATCGAGACGGAATTATAGGAGGGTCTCCCATAGAAACCGAGAGCTACGTTGTCTGTCTTTTTATTATTCATCTGTCGTCATCCCATATCCAACGTTTTCATTTCCTTTTCAGTGGGTGGCTGTTTCTTCTTAATCTCTTTGTTTTTGACTAAAGCATCTTCCCATGTTTACACTATACTAAAACATTAAACTTGTGGTTTTGTTTTGCTAAAATTTTAAAATAGAGCTTGCTCTACCAGATATCATGTAGAAAAAGAGGAAGAAAAAAACAATGCTCCAAGATTACCAAGGCAAGAACAAACTTAATTTTTAAATTATTTATTAAAATTAATAAATTAATTTTCTTATTGAGTGATAATTATAAAATTATTTTTTATTTTGGATTATACATTTATTAAAATAAAAAATTATTAACAACATAAGAATAAAACCCAAGTAATGTGGGAATCAGCCGAAGGTGTTATTTTGCATTGGGCTGGATTGGGCTCAAATTCTAAGCAACACATTTTCAAACCCAATCCAAGTCCCACCAGATTGGGTTGAAGTCCAACTTGCATACCCTCCTGCTCATGAGCATGATAAAGACTGAAATTTCAATAAATATTCAAATTATATTATAAAATTTAAATCTATGTTCTTGTAGCTCCAATGGGTTAATACAATCTTTGATCTTTCAAGTTTAAAACTATAGATTTTGGTCCCTTAAGACGTAAAATAGTTTAGGCTTTTATTAAGTTATCAAATCTAATGTTTTAAATGGAAAGAACCTTGAAGAACCAAGACCTATGGTTTGAAATTTGAGAGACCAAAATCAAAAGAAGGGCAAATTTGAGAGATAAAAAATTATATTAACCTTATATATATTTCTCCTTTTTCTCCCTAAACTCCCTTTTTAAATTTTAAAAAATAAATTCAAACCCCCCAACAGTGTATTGTAGGGGGCCAATGGTAATACCCTTTCATGATGAAACCACTTTACCAGCATTTTATCTCTGAATTGATCTTAGTTTTCTTGAAAAGTGCTAGGTTCTATGTTTGAGAGAGACAATTAACTTTAGTTATAAAACCCCCGGATTTTGACCTAGTGACCACAGTATCAATGTTCTAAAAATAATTATTACTATTTCTGTCCTAATTATAAGATATCATTTGTAAAAGTACAAACAAAGTCTTATAATTAAAACCAGAGGTAGTATTATTTTTGGAGTATATGAAAATGACTAAAAAATAAATGTTCTACCATATTATATTACCAAGCTTGTCTTTCTTACAAAGTTGGAAATGTTGGCAGCTTCCATAACTGGGAGGTATGGCTTGTAATCTTCAATGAATTAGAGGGTGAGCGAGAGAGGACAATAAATTTTGGATCCCTGTGGCAAACAAGCAAAACAGATGGAATAATAGAGAAAGTATACCTTAAATTTTTGAAAGAAAGATTCAACCTTACTTACACAGTTGCTTAGAAATCAAGTTTTATCCTTCATAATCAATCAACAACCAGTCGCCTAATGCCTTTGCCACTCTACCTTCCATCCACTCCCAACCACTAAACTTGCATGTAAACTCAATCAAATTCTTCTCTTTAATTCTACTCTTTGTTCTCATCTATAAATTGCAGATCAATGACTCTGTTTCTGGGGCAAACAAGACCGTTTCAGACTGGATTTTTAGTATCTTCCTTTTACTATCAGTCAAATTTTCTTCCCTGCCTTGCATCACATGGATGCCAAGCATGGCACCGTGGAGAAGAGAAAACCTTCTTGCTTTGTGGTAGCTCTCTGCCCTTGTCTTGTTTGCTTCATTCTGTTACTCATTGCATTGTCTATTCTTCTCATTGTGAAATTCCATTTCTTTTGCCGTACTCCTATTTTGCATTCCTTGCTTCACAGAAAAGGCTGTTGATTCCCCATTATAGGTTTTTCAGAAAGGTTAATATCTTTGAGTTTCATGGAATTTGCTAGTGTGTTAGTGGAGGTGGTATAGATTCTGGGAATGTGGACAATAATAGCGTTCAATGATGTTGGTGGTAATATATAACTGCAACTTCTGATAGGTTATGCAAGGTGATTGAACCATCAAAAATCAACAAATTATGAAGAAGTTTCTGTCCTGAATATGATATGTACATTGTTCATTTGAAGACTCCAGAGAAAATGACAGAGAAGGAAATGGAAGCTCCTCAGCTTGATTTGTTTGATCAGATGAGAAGTTTAGGTGTGAAGCAAATCGTGGGAGCTCATCAGGGACTTACAGGGGAAATAACACCTAGAAATGTACTTACTTGTTATTCGTCAGTAACGAGGTTGTCATATAAATAACAGGATTTAAATATTTTGGGTTATGAATGAAATTCTTGCCAACCATATCAATATTAAGGGTCATAACAAGTTTGCTGTTGAAATTTCAAGAGGTGGGAAGGATGATATGCCTAAGGAGTTAGGTCAAAAGATGAAATTGGACGACAAGTCTGAGGTATCCAATGTGTTATGTTTGATGAGGTTGATGTTAAAGTGTGTCATCATTTGGAAGGCCTCGCCAATATGCTTGGACATATCTATACTTTACTCTGTTGCAGACTAAGTATCAACTCGGTTTGAGAAAGATCACCGTTCATTATGTCTGGTCTTTAAGCATCGTCCATGCTGAAACTCAAATCAATACAGCTGATTATTCTTGGAGATTTTCAATGTATCTGGGAATGTTTCAGTGTAGTTTCAATATACCTGTCCAGTTCTTAATGTAGGATCTAATTGAGAAGTTGATATTAATTTTTATATATAAGATATATTTTACATATTCGTCAATTTTTTTCTCAAATTAATCCTATTGATATTTTCTGGAAAATAATCAAGTAGAAGAGAGGAAGAGGAAATTAAGGAAGATGGTTAGGGTTTTTTTTTTTAAAAAAATCAGATTAACTAATTTAATTTACTTAAATTAATTAATTAGTGTATATATATATATAAAGTTTGAGTTGGAAACAAACTTAGAAATTTAATTTGGGCCGTTTAATTTTTCACACGAATTTATTAAAAAAATAACGTAATGTGAAAAAATTTTAATTATAAATTTTAAAAATTATAATTATAAATATAAAATTATAAATATATCCATAAAATATATAATGGATTATGTTGGCAAAAAAAAAGGGATTATGCTATTTAGTATAGCCACGTATTTTTTGGATTTCATGAGAGTCCATTATAGCTATTCATTTACAATCTATAGTTAACTGTTAATTATTGATTAATAATTTTTTCGGATGATTTGGGGACGTTTTAAACGACGTCGTTCTGTGCGGCCGACAGGATGAAGAGGAGGTAGACGGCAAGGGCCATTCTTTATCCCCGACTTTCTCAGTGCTATCGCCTCCGGTCTCTGCTGTCTCTGCCTGCGACGTGCTAGCTTGGTCATGTAAGTTATTTTATCTGAACTATCTCCCTACAGATCCCAATCATAGAATCCTAGTACTTTTCTTCGCTTATTGTTACTGCCTTTCGACAGCTGCTTTGCTAGTTTCACAAATTTTCTTCCACTTCCATTATTCGAAGAGCACAAAAAGGCTCCCTCTGTTTTTGCCCTTTGGACTCTCGCTCTGTTTTGTTTTGTCTTCACCATAACTTTTGTGGTTTTTTGTTTTCACTTGGGTTTGTTGCATTGTCCTGATTGAATTCCTTGTTTTAAAGGGAATACTTTTGCTTACCTGTTTTTTAAGTTGTTGCTAATTAATTGTACTATTTGTCATTCTCACTTAGTCACGGCACCTTGTGGCGACTAATTTTCACTTTTTGATTTCCTGTAGAATTCGTTGCCTGTTTTCTGCTTGACATAAGTTCAAATCGTGTGAGCTATCTTGCATGGTCGCAGAGAAAGCTGCGGTCTTCGTCATATCTTGAAGGTGCAATTTGACATCATTCCTCTTGTTTTTTGTACAATTTTCTGAATACTGTATGACATTTTTTATGGTTTAGGTCTTACCTTCACTGAAACGAGAAACTAAAATGTCGCTTGTATTCCCATCGTCCTCTACTGCAGCTTGGCATTTTACTCGATGTAAAATATATAATTTGGATTTCCATAAGAAATCTTCATATGTTTCATACACTCCCTTGCAACATAGAACGGTTCTGTGTTGTACGACCGAAAATGTCCTTCCCAACATCAGAAATGTACGAAGTATTCTTCGTAAGTATGCTTTTAGATGCAAGGGAGCTCGTAATGAATCATTTACTCAAGAAAGCACAATATCCTTGGATTTAGATGATGAAGAAGACCTTGAAGATACAGGGTCACCATGGGAAGGTGCAGTTATATACAAGAGAAATTCGTCAATTTCTCATCTTGAGTACTGCACTACCTTGGAAAGATTAGGTCTAGGGAAACTTTCAACTGATATCTCTAAATCTAGGGCTTCTGTTATGGGATTGCGTGTTACAAAAGCTGTGAAGGACTATCCACATGGGACGCCCGTTCAGATCTCCATAGATGTGACCAGAAAGAAAAAAAAGTTGAGGCTTGATGGGATTGTAAAATCTGTCATCACTCTTGGTTGTAATAGGTATTGCCTTCTTGAACTCATCCTGTTTTTATACAAATATGAGGGTTTTACTTGTATGTTTGCCATCTCCGATTTACTCTGTTATAAATATGTTTTTTCAGGTCTTAAAAGCTTAGTGTCTATACTCTATTGAAATTGTATATTTGCTTCTCTCTGCTGCTCGGACCTTCTTCATTTTAGTAAAGTTCTTTTATGCATCATGGAGCATACTTGATTAACTGAATGGTGATTCCATTCCAGCCTTTATGCAGTGGGAATGAGGATTCCTTAGTCTGGTGTGAAAAATCAACTTGGGATTATGATTCGATTCTGGCCTTGATTTTTGGGGGATTGAAATGTGAGCAAGAATGGTCATTGAAGTCCTTTGTAGATTATGTCAAAATTTATTCTGCATTCTGAGCTTAACATTAGGTGTTTAGATAATATATTTGGCCTCCTGCCCTTGCTCAATCTCTCCTTTTTTAACTTTTTAACTTCAGGCAATAAACCACAAAGGCAATTCAGTTTAGGTAATTATAAATAAAACGAAAATTTTGTTTATTTTCTTAGTTTAAGAAAAAACTCTTGAATAAAGTGGCAACATAGTTTATATCCAATTTGGTCTATTAATCATTTTTGAAAAATTTTCTTTTATTTTGCAAGTCAGTTTAAGAATTACAAGAGATTGCTTAGGATGACGTTCTCTGTGTGTGCGCGCGTGCGCGCGTCTTTGTTTGATCCTTTTGGAAAAGTGCAACTTCAATTGGTGTGATTTTAATCATCATATGTCTTGAAGATATCTTCAATTTCTCATGCCAAGATCAAAGGTTAGATTGAGGAAGGAGTGTTTGTAATTATTGGTGGGGGAAAATAAGGTATTAGCCAACTTTTGTGTCTCATAGAATGATAGAGTTATATTTTTAACCATTTGTGGTTAGGTATATATTATTTGGCCTATCAGTAGTGCTGGTAAGATATTTTTTTTTTTTTTATTTTTTTTTAAAGTAAGCTTAAGAATTATAAGAATGGCTTGGGATGATGTTCGACATATGTCTTTGTTTCTTCTTTGATTTTTGACAAATGTCTTGGAAGTTATCTTCAATCTCTCACGCCATTAACAGAGGCTAGATTCAGGAAGTTGTATTGACGTTGAAAAAGCCAAGGTATTAGCCTACTTTAGTGGGCTATAGGATTGATAGAGTTATGGTTTTTTTTTTTTTTTAAATAAAAAAAGAATACACTAGAGTTATGTTTTAAACCTCTGGTTTGCTGCCTCTGTTTTTTGTGTTTCTCAGGTGGATTTGATGACACTGTTAACAACTTCTTTTTCTAAATTCTTTTCAGTAATAACTTTTTCGAATGCTTTTTTGCACTACCTCATGAAACATACAACTCTTGCACTGATTCATTGTAAATTACGATTAGATGATTCAGTTGGTTGTTTGTCTGTCAATGAGAACTGGAATAATAGTGCTGAAAAATGCAACAAGCTATGGTTCTACTTTTCAATTGGTAATGTTACTGGATATTATATTTAGGTATTAGGCATATGGATGTCTTATTTTATTCCCTGGCAAGTCACGGTGCTGGTTTAAGTTTAGCAGCTGACGCTGGGAACCTTGAAGCATATAAATTTTAAACCTGTAGAAAGGTTTTAGGCGTGAGTACTTTTTCTTTGTTTCATTACTTGTATTTTTTTCACTTTTCTCCTTTTTTGGGGTCAAAGATGGGTGTAACTAAAATTCATTGACACCCCATGCAAGCTCAAACTGACGTGAACAAGGTGATCAGCAGCTGGCTACTAACCCATGAAATTTTGAAATTTTTTAGGAATTTGAAATCTTTCAAGTGGCAACAATGAATAATAATGCTTCCCTTCCGATCATAGTGCATGCAATACCCTTGAAGAAGTTTTAAATCCTGAAATTTGTTGGCCCCCTCTGTTTCGTTTGGCTTGACATCTTCCTGGCTTCTCAACATGTTATGCAATTTTTCTTGGGGTCTAATGGTTCATTCTCAACATTTTATATTCTCTTTGTGGTCTCCTGTTACTGCTTTTAATGAAAATTCAGGTAAATCTTAGTTTTTATATTGTTTGAGCACACTATCTTCTCTAGTTTTAATACATCCTGAAGCAGCTTTCTGATCTCCATATATGAATACATATTTATTCGACCCGCGTCTCCTACCCCTGAACTGAACAGATGTGGTTGGTTCGTTTATAAAACCTTTGATTTCATACACCCTTAACCAGGTAATGGACAAGGCAACTGTGAAGTCAATTCCGCAAGTCTATATTCCCTCCACCAAAACAAATACTCTGAACTTGGTCAAGGCTAACTCTTCATTGGGTTGTAACAATATTGTAAAGACTTGGATGGTTGAAATAAACATGAGTCTGCACGATTTGATAAGTTATTTTCCCTCGAGTGACTGAAAGCTGCGTAACGTAACTGTCTTGTATGTTGTAGAGTTTACTGATTGACCAAGACCGGCCTAGATAATCACACCAATCATTTCATCATGTCGCCAAAAGAGCAAAAAAATAGGCTCGAATTGTAGATTGAAGAAGATACGAAAAGATAAAGAGAGAAGACCATGTGTTTGCTTGTGGTAGATTAACCTCGTACGAGTACAGCTATGAAATATATCAGGTTCTAGTTTCTTAATGTTCCACAAATTCATTGAATGTATATTAAGCAGCAGAGCCCTGGAGTATTTTATCATTGGCGCGGTGAACTGCATAAACTATTTTCTGTACTTCCTCTCTGCTTCCTCTTTCATCAAATAGCTTGTTTGAATGTATTGTTCAATTGAAGGTGTGGTCAGCCAGCCGCTGAGGGTATATTCTCTGAATTCTGCCTCTTGCTCACTGATGAACCGGTCGCTGAACCAGAGACTATTGACTTGGGTGTTTTATATGGGAAAGACATTTACAACGATGATAAAGAAGATGATGACGAGGATGATGACAATGATGCGTTGATTGACTTAGATGATCGGCTGCATTTTCCTCCTGAAAAGAAAGAAATTGACATTTCTAAGAACATAAGAGACAGGATACATCTTGAGATTACCATTAATGCTATCTGTGATCCCAGATGTAAAGGGTTGTGCCTGAAATGTGGTACGAATCTGAATACTAGCAGTTGCAATTGTAGCAGAGAGGAAACTAAAGAAAAAGGCTTAGGCCCTCTTGGGAATTTGAAAGAGCAGTTGCAGCGATAAGGTAGGTGGAAGCTTGTGTTTCACTTTGTAAGTTTTTTTAATTAATCTTTGAAGATAATGTCATTAGTTATTCTGGAGAAATTTCTATAATGAATAGAAATTAATGCAGTTTTCCATTAATACATAGGAGGGGTTCGGTACTTTATTTCAACTTCTTGAGTATAGATGGATTTATTTAATATAACTCATGTTTGGAATGGGAACTAAAACTGTCATGAAAAGAATATAAAATGTCCGAATGTTATCCGGAATACAATAAAATGGAATGAAGGGCGTTGCGTGAAGATAGAAGGAAAAAGACTTGTTATTGTTTTTCTTTTCTCTTAGTTCACAACATATGAGAGAGATGAATCAGATGTTATAAAATTTGATTAAAAAAGATAAGCTTATAACAATGAAGCTCAGGGAACAGTTACTATATCAACTAATGAATTGTAATGCCGTTTGAACTCAAGCTCTTAATATCAACAACAGTTAGCCAAGAGCTCATATTGTAATGATTTTAACAATTTGAGAAGTGTTTAATAAATATTGACACTGCCAAGAACTCGTGAAATACTAGTAGTTTAAGAGTAATTCTTAATATAAGTCACTTGCTCATTTGTTGGTAACAAAGTCCATTTTCACATATCAAGGAATGTATTAAATTGAGATTTTTCAATTTTATTCTCATTAATAATTCCCTTCTTTCTCTCTATATATTTGCAAATCATTATCATATTTCTCCTTTCTTTTTCTCTTTCCAATGAGAATTAAATAAGAGTAAAAATTTTTAAAAAAATAAATATACTATAAGTGACTATATTTAGGGCATAGTGATATTTTATTTAAATATGAAAACCTTGCTTAAATACTAATAATTCATCCAACGTCACATTCAAGTGAGCTTTCTGAATTATTGGCCAAAAAAGAGGAAGCTTGATGAATCACAAACAAATTTTAGAGACAGCCTCCGGTCATAATCAAAGTTGGGAAGTTTTCATCCATATCCATGCAAACTAGCCCACCCGTGCGCCTTTATTTTATGTTTTCAAACTTTTATAAGATATATTTCTCCCCGGGATGCTTTAAATAATTTTATAAACTGGTCAACACGGTACCGCCATTAATGATCAGCCTCGTTTGACTAATGAAAAGGAAATTAGAGTGTAATTTTCGTTTTGACTATGACATGTACTTTAAAAATACCATCTCTGAAAATAAGTTTTATAATTAGGATAGTATATGTTAATGATATATATATATATGCATATATTTTTGTGGAATCCTGAGAACTTACAAAGACAAGGACATACTTTTAAGTTCAGATAGCGTTTACAAATATACTTACAGATCACCCACCAACAAGATCCTCACATTATCAGTGGAATCGAATTCACTATTTTGTAAATTATAAGTTGACTCCTTACCAACTAGATCACTCTTGTTTGATTCAAATGCACTTTTAATTTAGTTTTATACAAAGTATCTATACTTCAATTATTTATTTCGCTCCATAAGTTTAATGTTATTTTTAAAGACTGTTTTTTTATTTTAATTCTTTTTATATTAGTTTGCTTACTTTACAAACTTTATTTTATACTAATATTATTTTTTCTATGGCCCGGAAAAAATTGGTTTTCATATACCTGTGACACTTTTCCCCCAATTCCCCTAGGATCAACAAGATTCTCTACGCATACGTGTGTCTATATCTTATTATTACCTATATATAAACAAGAGAGAAAGATAACACTTTTTTTTTATTTTAAATTTATTTCCAAGAGAAGTCTAATTGAAGAAATTTGGAGAGAAACAAAAAAAAAAACTTCAATTTGGTGCCTTTACAAATTACGAGGCCTATCTCTTATACTTACTTTGTACAGTATAAAATTACTTAAAATAAATTAAATCAAATACTCCCTAGACCTCCAAAGAAGCCAAATTAATGTGTAATGGAAGATAAACACCGTCATGCTCACTGTTAGGATAGGATTCGCACAGTATAAGTTCAATTTTCAATTGCCCAAATTTTAAATTTTCAATTGATATTTTTAATAAAAGTATTTTTTAAAAAAACTAGTATTTAAAAGATTATCTTTATTTTAAATTTTATACATATTAAAATATTTTTAAAAAAAATTAAATCTACAAACGTTCAGGCATATTTGATATATGAGCACAACAACTCTCCCTGATTAACAGTGCTATCTCTGTTATAAATCATTGAGACCCATTCAACATACAAAGGATCCCCATCTAGTTTACATAATATATTAAATAAATGTTTGTATAATGCTTTTTTTTTATTAATAAAGTTAATGTCAAGCATAAACCCATATACACTTCCCTTGTTATTAAAATGTCGGCACTCTATATCTTCTTTTTTTATTTTGACCCAAAGTCAACACTCAATATCAAAAGAAGATTTTTTTTTTCTCCCCAAAAAAACAACCTGTTTGTTACTTCATGTCTTTGTTTGTCATGTGAATTTTTTTGACCAACAGTCTGAAATGTTTTCACTTTATAAAAAAATGAGAAATATATATAATGCCTATATATTTCTGATATTGTTACTTAATAACTTTTTCTAAGATTATAACAGACATTCGCCACTTCCAAAATCATATTTTTGTTTGTTTCCTTTTAGATAACTTATTAACTTGACACACCCACGTGTACATATATATTGTGTCATGAAAATAGACAAAAATTATGTTAAATTTCTTAGAATCATCATGTCGATTATTCCAATCAGATTTAGCCATGTGTCTTGTCTTTCCCATCTCAGCATTAACGTAAACCCCAGTGTCTCTCTCAAACTACTTTTAGCCCTCTAAAATTTCTTTATAACCTCCATATATAAAAGAGCTAGTTTGATTTGTAAATAAAACAGAGAACTAGTTTCATCATTTGCTTGCCTTTTTTCTTTCAATAGATTATTTATGGTTTTATTTGCAAATGCCTTAAAGGTTTTTTCTCGGTCGGTAATTTCTTTTTTTTTAAATATCTATATATTTTATTATTATATGAATATTAAACTAAATTGACGTCAACGAAACACATTTAACTTCACATGTCGACATAGAGTTTGAACGTGAAGATGCGTATGCTGATTTTGTTAGATACAGTTTCACGAAACAATGGATAAACAAATATAAAACGTATCATCACAAGACACAGTTTTATCTCGAAAAAACATTTCCTTTAAAGAAGGGTTCAAATGAGTGAATGCCTATAAAGAAGGGTAAAAAAAAAAAAAAGCTCATACACATTTTGAGAATTCATTGTCTAACTCAAATAATTATTAATCCACAAGAAAATAAAAAAAAATGTAGCTGCATCTTTTGAGAAAGAATATAGCCATGCTTTAGGTACTTTGAGGAACAAGCATAAATTGTCGTTTAGAGAAAGATTTCTAGCTGACATTCAATTTCTAAGGAGCCGGCCTAAAAACCTTAGGAACTATGAAATAGAAATTAGAGTGAGGAAACTTGAAAATGTGGAAAATATAATTAGCTAAAACCCTAGAAAAAAAATTTGTTTCTAGAATTCTTGATAAAGAAAAGATTTCTCAATGAATTGGTCATATTCTTACAACATGAAAGTATTCTATCAAAAAAATAGAAAGTGAAAGTAATTGTTTGTCGATCAAAAGAAAATTTTTATTCGTAACTTGAAAATAACGACTTGCCTAGTATTCAAATAGAAAAAATTTCCAACATTCTATGAAAGATAAGATGTCATCTATATCTAAATTAAATCAAAATGTTAAATAATATCCTTAGAAACTTATATATTTAAAATAATATATCCAATGAATTTTACACGACAATAAGATTTAATAGATAGAATTTAATTTATTTAAAAGTCACTTCATATTAAAAAAATCCTAAGTGAAAAAGATGAAACTGAATTTCATCTCAAATATGCATCTTGTAACTTGAAACAAACCATCTTTAATCCTACTAATAGTCTTCTTCCATACACTATTCCTGTTCATGGCCTTCAATTCTATTCAGTATTCGCAATAACAACTCAAATTTTATAAGGAGAATATAGTACTCAAACTGAATCATTATTAAACAACCATACGAAATACTGTTCCATCAAAAAACGTAAGAACTAAGGAGAAGTTGAGAAAGCTAATAGAAAGAAATCAATTAAAACGCCATTCTCTTTTGGTCTCTTCTAGTGGCTTAGCCTCTTCTTCTTTCACGCAGGGTGCCCCTCAATTATATTGAAAACCCAAATTTGACCAAAAACAAAACAAAAAAAGAAATCCTCATCAGAATTCATTCATGGTATGATCTTCCGAGCGAAGCAACGGCATAAGCCCATAATTTCAGATCATCTTTCATCTCTGCTTCATTGCTCATATCCTCAGGAATTTTCATTTTCAATGGCTTCTCTACTTTCTTCTTCCAGTCCAGAAAGTCCCATGTTTCAGAAAGGTAAGGTCTCTGAATATATCTCTCATCAATCTCTTCTTCTTCTTCCTCTTTCTTCCCCAACCTCTTCAACCCAGGAATGATCGAAGCCAATGTCGAGTGCCTATCTTCTTCTTTGAAGATAAAACCCAGATCCTTGAACCCTTCCACTTCTTCTAATTCAAGCTCTCTTATGCTCATGTGCTTTCTTATCTTTCTTGACCTCTTCTTTGGTGAGATCATGGAGTTTGAATCTTCGGTTATATCCTTCTTCGTTGGAAAAGGGTCTGGCAAATGAACTGGAAGAACAGAAGTTGGAGAGAAAGAGTCAAGCATCTTGAAGCTACTCTCGCTCATTGACCTAGAATCCATGGCTGGAATGGTCAAAACCTTGAAATCAGAAGATTCATCTTCAGTTTGTTCTTGATCTTTGTTTGTTCCTTCAGGATATTTTATTCCTGTGATAACTAAATGCTGGAACCAGAGAGAATCGTATAGCTCAAGAACCTTCTTGTCAGCTTTCATGGTCACAGCAAAAAGATAAGCACCTGATGAAAACTAATACTGGTCAGAATATGAATATCAAGAGTTGGCGTGTTAAGATTGTATATATGTGTGTGTATATGTATATATCGCTAGGTTTGATATTACTATACTACCCTTAATCTCTGTGAGATTACCGGATATATGTGGAAGGTCAACCAACACGACGCTACAGTGTGAATAGAAACAGGATTAAATCATTGGTTTCATCGTTTGACCACTGCGGCTAAATGAATAAAGAAAGGAAGAGTCCTCAGAAAGGAAGAGGCCAAGGAGGATGAATGAATTCGTTATAGAAAAAATTAGGTACTGTGTACTACCTCCGGTACTTAATATAAGACCTTGTTTGACTTTTAGTTTGGTTCTAATTATAAGACCCCAATCTATTTTGTCTTTCATATTTATGCATTTTTTTTCTAAGATAGTCCTTTTAATAATGATAGTTCTAACCAACACACTTAATTAGCAAGGATATTTTAGGAATGACAACACTTATTTGTTACAAATAACTAACTTAACTTATTTTCTTAATCTCTTCAAATTAGTCAACTGGGTGTTATAATTAGGACCGGAGGTAGTATATTATAATAAATCAACCCCATTAAATATATAATTTATGATAAGTTTCATACATAATTTTAGTACTGATATTAATAATTAGTTATGCATAAATTACTCATATAAAAAGATTAATATTTTGAGAATATAGAAATATTACAATAATTATATATCAAGTTTCAAGTTCTCCAATCATGTATAATCATATGTATTATTTTTAAATTATTAACATTTAATTATAAACTCGCCTGAAAATAATTAGAATATATGGTCATGAGTAATTGGAAAGCTATAATGGATATAAGAAAGGATTAAAGTGCATCCAGTACTTCAAAATATTTTCTTATGTGCATTTAACATTCTAAAATATTTTGTGGTACATCTAACAACCTGAAATATGGTTTTAGGTGTGTCCAGTATTGTGGAGTATTTTTTAGTACATCCAGTACTTTAAAATATTTTTTTAAGTGAATCTAGCAACCAAAAATATTTTCTAGTACATCTAGCTCTAAGACAAAAAAAATACTTTGCACCTAAAAATTACCTCAAGATACTTGATACACCACAAAATATTTCGAGGTGGTAGATGCATGAACTTAGCCTATAAGAAACTTCACCTGAGTATTTTCCATAAAAATATTTGTATGATATAGAGATAATGCTTATTTAATATAATGAATTATCATGGATTTTACTGGAGATTTATTATTCATTTACGTTTTTTATTTCAAAACTAATATTAACCATGATCCAATTAGTTGAATGATAAGATAGATATAATATATCAAAATTTTATACCATTTAAATTATTTGAATTTTAATTTATTTATATTCGTTATATGCTTTTTTTTTTACTTTATTTTGAACAAATTAAAATATTACAGATCATTCAGTTCTATTTTTTCATCTTTCAATTTTCCAAATTAATAATAAAGGTTTACTTGTACAATAAATACTAAAGATTTAACAAAATATGAAAATATTGAAAATTGATCCCAAAAATAAAATATTGAAAATTTAGTTTGTCAGTTGAATCTAGTCGAAGTTTTAAAAAGCAAATTATAATTTAAAAAATTTGAAAGAAATAATGGAAGAAAATTTCTTAGGATTCAAATAATTTAATCACAATAAATGTGTTCAAGATATATACAGAACCTTAAAAACGTAAAATACAAAATCGATATACAATTGCACGCACGCATGCGCGCATAAGTGAATTCTCATATAGTGATATAGCCACCTGAAAATCGGACAAAGTTTTCTTTTCTTAAAAAGACAAATAGACAACATACTGAGGTGAGCATTTTCATAATTTATAACTTCATCTATATTAAGTATATTAAAAATATCAAATGTAAAGTTAATGTTATGATTCAAATGTTATGTGAAAATCCAGCATAATATAAAAACAAACCACGTATATTATTTTTTTTACATAAATATACAAACAAATAAAATAATGAAGTGCAACAAATTTAATATGAAATTTATATTTCCTTTGATATTTGTTTACTCATATTAAATCAATTCATTTCAATTTTAAATTTATATTAAAAAATAATATCAAATTAAATTAAACTTGAATATAAAAATTAAAAAAAATTATAGCTCCAATTGTTATTAATTGAGGGTGCTACTTGTTAAAAAATTAGAATATCACTTTTAGAATCTGTTTACGATTGTTCTTTTTATAAATGGTATAGAAAATTATTCTGATTTACTTAGCATTTTGTTTGGGCATCAAAGGCAAAAAAATCAATGGAAGAAATTTGATTACATTCCAGATGATATCAAGGTAAAATATCTTATCGTGTTCTTTTATTTAACGTGAAATAAAAAGAAAATGGACGGAGGCACAATAAATAGGTTCAATGTTCCTAAATAATTAATACAAATATATACAAAATAATTAAAATGTGTGAACTAGATTTAGATGTCATGAACTAGCTAGAAATAAGAAGATACTACAAAGCTCATGATATTGTTCATAAATAATTAAAATAAATAAACATGCATGTATGTTAAATATAACTAAAGCCATCCTCACTAGCAGAACTATTCTTAACCAGAATAATGATATAATACTTTTAATTAATATAGAAGGATGACTTAACATGGACAGGTGCTTGTGTCTTGATAATACGGTATGGAAGCGCTTGAGTCAATGAAAAATGAATACGCATATTACTGAAAAAATAGATCCGCCCATTTGAGAAAGAAGAACAAGTCAAGTCAACTTAAACTAGTTCATTAAATTAAATAATTTTTTAAAATCTAAATATATTTTTATTAAGTTATTTTCTTGGTTGTTAGTTAAAAAAAAGGTTCATTAACTAATAATACCTTCAGTCCTTAATATAAGAAATTGTTTGACTTTTATTTTGATCTTAAATATAAGACTCCAAATTAGTTAATACACTCAATTAGCAACGATATTTTAGCAAAAATAACACATTTATTACAAATAACTAATTTAACTTCTTTTTTTAATTTTCTCAAATTAGTCAACTAGATCTTATAATTAAGACCAGAGGTAGTATAAGTTAATGTGCATGTATGTGTGCATTATGCTTGAATGTAATTTTCAAAATTAACTCTTACATGTTACATTGATTAAGAAAGGACACACAATAAACACAGTTAAACGTTCCTAAATAATTAAAATAAATAAGCATGCTATGCTTGAGTGTTAATATATATTTAGATTATTAGGATAACCATTAGACGCAAATATAGTTATGTGAACAACTTAATCAAGAAGAAAATTATCTATCATTGTCATCGTCTCATGCATATTCAAATAATTGTCTATTTCCTTAATCATTCATCCTTATCTATGTGCGTTTTTTGGTTTAATTATGAAAAAGTCAAAAGTATTAAATTTAATCCATCTGTGTCCTAAAAAAATTGAAGTGTGTCCAAACAAATTTAATTTAATTATGAGCATTATTTTTCTATCAAGGTTGAATTATTGTCAACTTTGTCCTTTCAACTTGTCTTTCATTGCTCGTGTGTTCTAAGGTCTATCTCGGAGTGCAAGAATATATCACAACCATTAGAATTTTTTAAATTTAAATTATTTAAAATTTTATAAAATTATTATTATTATTTTACTTAAAAATACATAAATTAATTTAATTTGAACAGTTCATGGTTGTAGTAAAATTAAGTGAGAAAAATTTATTTTATGATAATAGTCTACAGTTATTAACCATTCAAATCAAAATTTAACTTTTTAAATTTATTTATATATTTATATATAAAATTATAATAATATTTTTATGAAATGTTAAATCTGTACTATTAAAATTTTAATCCAACAATAAGCGACGCGAAAAAGAGGACAGGAGAAAGGATCCACTTTCAAAAGGGTAACAAATACACATACGGCATCATTTTAGGAGGAAAGGGGGACAATAAAAATAATGTAAGCAGAAATTAAAATTTAACTTAGGTGGAAGGAAAAGAATAAATGGAGAAAATTAAATTTTTTTAAAAAATGCTAATTTTCCTCAAAAACGGAAATTTAGCATCTTCTAATTAAATCAACAAGGAAATCAATGCTTCACATTTAATCTTCAGTAAAATATAATTACAAATATTAATCCACATGGCGATTAGGAAATTAAAAATATTTGCAATTTCACCCCCACCCTCCTCATTATTTATACTTTTTTCCACAATTATCAACAATTCAAATAATTTCTAATAAATCCAAATTAAATATAAATCATCAAAGGTCAAAAAGCAGAGCATATGGTCCATTTCTAGCTACCAAATGACTCCTAATATTTTGCATGATCATCCGGTTAGTTTTACATTCAATACTTTGTATGCTTGGTTTATACACTACTTATTGTCATGTACAGGGTGGTCGAGATATGAGAGTGGCAGAACACAACAGAAAAAACCAGAGAGCAGTTTCATCTCGACATTGACTATGTCTCCAGCAACGTTTAGTACAGTACAATCAACGAGTTGTGCATCTTGTCGTCCTTAGTACAATTCAACAAATAAAACACTTTCAAAACCTTCGTGTAAAAAATCAATAAATCATAAGGCACCGAACCGTGAACTACTTGCTCTGTTTCAAGGCCCTGAGGGAAGCACAAGTTTTAAGCACAGAACACAAAGGAAACTCATAAGGCACCAGGTGCTTCCTGAGGATGATCGTGCCGTAAAAAATCAAAAAGCAAAACATTCCAAGTCATCAAATCATTGTATTCCATCTCTTCAAAGACCAACCATTCACTTATAAGGCCGTATTTGGAGCACATGTCCATAAGAGCAGTTTCGACCACAGTTCCACAATCACAACCCATTTTGATCATGAGAGCATGGACTAGATAACACAGAACAAGCACCCGAAACAGGGGTGAACGTATAGACGTCAATGTCGGAACGCACATGGCGCATACGATGAAAGATTGCCCGGGCTGTGACAGGATTTAAAGTTCAGGAAGGCAACTATGAAGCATTTCGTCGAACACATGCGCATCCTCATCCTGAAAATGTATGGCCTTGACGATGGGGATTGTACCGGGTAAATTAAACCAGCATTTTGAGGGATAAAGTGTGGACAATCAAATGAACATACGAAGCCAAACAAAGTTGCTACCACCGATGAAGTCAAACTCCTCTTTCCCAAATGCTTACAATTACACACTAGAGTAAGAATTTTGGAGTTGGTTTCCTTGTTGGTTGGGTTGGTTTACACTTTACAGATGCTCTGTTCTTGTACAAGCAAGTTCAGCTAATCGATATGAATAAAGAGCAAAAGCTGTCAAACAGGCAAGTAAATCAAGCACCAAAGATAAACCAGCTAATCGATATGAAGAATATTCAAGCTACTACAACCCTATTCAATGGTTTAAGGCCAAACAAGGAACCTTTTAAGAACTTCCGTTGGGTACAATACAGATCATGTATAATGACTAAATTTAAACAGGCCAAGGCACTAACTCACAGCAGACAAAAGACCAACCAACAAAGTATGCAATTGACACCAATCAAAAGGCATAATAAAATTTTCAGTTTTTTGGGGGCGACTAACTAATTGCACAATAAATCCAAATGTTCGCAAGTTAACGATATACAACGTAGAGCCGCATTAGGGTGCTTAGGGCGAAAAAACCGGGAAAAGGTATTACGGTGCACAATGCATTAAAGGTTAAGGGTTGGGGTTAAGGTCTCCTTTTGATATAATTAAGGGTAAAAGTACAAATTCACTTCAATACCCCTAATCTTTCTAGTGGTGCAATTTTACTGTGATTTTTTTTTTGGGTGAAATTTTACCAAAGATTAAGGGTGAAATTACACTAAAAAAAAGATTATGAGTAAAATTGTACCTAAAAAAATCATGAGTATAATTGCACCAGTAAAACATCAGGGTATTGTGTGCACCTAAGGTTGTTCAAATAGGCCTTTCCTAATTGACTTGTCCAGGTCCCAACCATATTGGGATGGGACGGACCCGCCTCAAAAATTTTTTTGAAATGGGACAAAAATTGAGATTGGGACAAGGCGAAACAGAAGACAGGGCCGTCCCGTCTTGGTAGTATTATTTTTTTATTTTTTTATCATATTATAATTACTAAATGTTAAAAATACAAAATGTTTAAGGCATGTGTTATACAAAATATTTATATTTGTAGCTTTCAAGACATATGTAGTTGAATGATTATTATTTACTTAAAGTTTTTATAGTTGTTTATAATTTTTGAAATAATGAAAATGAATTTTAGAGTTATTATGTTACTGATTATTATTTATTTGGACTTTTTTTTAACAAGAGCTAAGTCCAAAGAAATAAAAAAGAAAAAAAAATGCTTTCAAAAGGACTAAGCCCAAAGAACTAAAATAAAAGGAGAAAAACAACCAAAATCTATTGTAATAGATCTAACAACAAAACAAAAAATATTTTTAAAAAAAACAAAATAAGATGTTCTTATCTTGTCTCGATTCCGTCCTATCCTGTCCTTATCAGGACCGAGACAACATCGGGACGGGATTGGACACAAAACAGGATTTCCTGTCCTATCCCTATTCAAGACAGGATCAAGATGGGCAGGATCAAGATGGGCTTATCCCAATCTTGTCCCGTCCCATGAACAGCCCTAGATGTACTTAGAGCCGGGAATCAGGGCCAGCCCTTCAGGGCTGGCGGGCTTAAAAGGGCCGGCCCTCCAGGGCTGAAATTTTAAAAATACTCCAATTTGCTAAGCCCGGCCCTTAAGCTACAGGGTCAGGGCCGGCCCGCGGGCTTTTGGCCCGTTTAAGGAAAAATACTATTTTTTTATATTTATCAAATTTTTTTATAAAAATATAAAAATAAACCAATGAAATTATTAATAAAAGACATAAATATGAATAAAATTAAATCACAAATATAAAATATCATCATATATAAATATTCATCAACATCTAAGAACATGTAAAACATTCATTAACAAGATAACAATATCTAAAAGTTTATCTATAATGCAATTGTGCAATAAATAAACACTATCATTAATCTTTTGAAACTTCATCATCACTATAATTAATTACTTTTCTTCATAAGTATGCTTTTCTTTCGTAACAAAAATATCAAGTTTTTCTTCTTTATAAGAATTTTATTTTTGAATTTTGCAATCTAACTATTATTTTACTTTAATGTGAGAAACATTGTTGTTGAAACTCATGAATTTCTAATTCAAATTATAGAATCACAAGTTATATAAGTATAAAAATATTCTATTATCAAATATATATATATAGTTTAAAATATCAACGCATATAATATAAATCAAATCATTATTAAAGTCTAAATTAACCGATTTTTTAAAAATTTAATTGGATAAATTATTGTCTAAAACTAAATTTAATTTTAAAATGATAATAATAACTAAATATTTGAAATATTATTAACAATGTAAAAAATTAATAACATTAATATTATATAAAAAAATTTAAAAAATAAAAAAAATTATAAAAGACTTAAATGGCCGGCCCTTTTAAGCCCTCGGCCCTCCAGGGCCAGCCCTCCAGGGCTTGTTTCTCATTTTAAGAGAAAAATATCAAGCCCGGCCCTCGTAATTTCAGGGCCTAAACGGGCCGGCCCGATGGGCTCGGCCCGTTTTCCCGCTCTAGATGTACTTGAGAAATAAGATTAGGGCTAACCCTATAATTAAAAGAAAGAGCACATTAAGAATGTTTTTGTTGAATACTATTTTTTGTTATATAATGTGACTTTAACGTTTTCAACTTTTAGGGTGGTGAATAAATTATTTTAATTGGGGAACGTTTCCCAATTTTTCCAATATTCAATGATTTTATCTTCGAAAAAATATTTAAAAAAAAAGACGACAACAACAATACAAATTACAAAATAATTGTAAAAACAAGACTATTATGTTTAAATAGTGATTATTGCGGGAAAATCATGAGCGCCTATATTATCCACATGGCAATCACCATCTTTTGACTTTTTTTTCTTTTCTTTTTTTTTCTTTTTAAGTAAAAGCACCATATTTTGTACTTTAAATTGACTTTGGAGTTGTGGCCTTGTTATTGGATTGGCTTTTCATAATTTTACTTTTTCATGAAAGAATTTATTCCTGCAGGCTGCAGCAAAAGAAAATGGACCATCACATCTTTATTCCCTTCCTATCACTGCTTGCCTCCACCAATATTCCAGCAATTCTGTGATTCCATTTTGTGCCATTTAACTTCTCTCTTGTTGCCCTCGTCATTTTTAACGACAATCATAATACTATCACTGCGACGTTTACAACAACCCCGAATTTTATAAAAATAGTTTAGAGTTTGAGATAACTTGCATTTTCGAATTAAAAACATTCATATTCGAATATTTTAAAAATTGAACTTATTTTGACAATGATAACAAATAGTTAACCATATTGTGTTAAAAAAAGGTTTAGTAAGTTGTATAAGGTTCACATTAATTATTCTAGACTCTGCAAACGGCCCCACCCCAAACACCCACATACACACATTACATTTTGTGACCATGGAGACTAATCCTATGTTTGAGGAAAAGAAAATTAAGTGGAAAATAATATTAAGAGGTAAAACTCGTTAAAGTAGTAATTTTTGAACTATTTTTGAAAAAAAATTTTAGTATCTACTCTCTTCTTTTTCTTTTATTTTTCCCACCATTCAAGTATAGCCTAAAGAATTCAAGAGCAATAGTGGATTTTACTTAATTAAGTTATTAGATACACAAAAATTAGAATTCAAAGGCCACATCACTTAGGACTTATTTGAAACCGTGATAAAAGCTTTCAAAAGCAATCTTTCAATTATGATTTATAAAATATGGGGCGAAAGGGAAAAAATACCTATGAACAATTACCATATGTGCAGCTGGCACCATAAACAAACCGTAGGTCAAAATATGCTTATGATGATTTCAAAAGGACTCTATTTTACCACAGCCATTAGACCCAAAAACTGTCTGCCGATTTTGAGCTGTGGGTCCTATTTTCCCGTCCATGTGTCATCTAGGCTGGCTTGTAACATTGTGTGGTTGAAGGGTTTGACCAAAATGAAACGGTAAGGTGGCAAAGCTGAGTGTATGCATGGCAGGGAAGTCGTATTATTTTTATGCTCCCAACTCAATAAAAATTACTCTTAAAATACTCTTAATTATTTAAAAAAATACAATCAACTCCTTGTCTTTTCTTAATTAAATATGTAATTTTACTGTTCAAGTTTAGCACTTCAACGGTCCAAAACCGCATTGACATTGCCAACCTACCTTCAATTTTCACGAAGCTTGTATCTTCATCTTCTTCAATTTCCATGGCAACAGCGTCATCTCCAATCACTGCCACTGACCTTATGATCGAGCCAAAGTGGTCAAGGAGTTCGACAAATCCCAAGTCAGAGTCAAAGGCCTCATCGACTCTGGTATCTCCATCATCCCTCCTTTCTTTGTGTTCCCTCTTGACTTTCGATCCCACCTCAAACCTTGTCCTAGAAGTGAGTCCAAAATCCCAACCATCGACCTCTCTGGCATTGTCAACAACGACTCCCCCGATCGCCGCTCTGCTGTCGTGGACCAAATACGCTCTGCCGCCTCCACAGTTGGCTTCTTTCAGATCATCAACCACGGCATCCCCTTGGAAGTCCTCAACTGTACAATCTCCTCCGCCAAGGCGTTCCACGAGCAACTGACGGAGATCAAGGCGTGACTGTACTACAGGGTGCTGATGACTGGCGTGAACTTCATATCATATGTAGATTTGTACAGTTCACAAGTTGCAAGCTGGAGGGACACACTGCAAGTACAGCTAAACCCTCCCGTGGATGCCTTCTGATCAGATAAAAATAATACGACTTCCTGCCACACGTACACTCAGCTTTGCCACCTTACACTTTTATTCTGGTCAAACCTTTCAACCACACAGTGTTACAAACTAGCCTAGATGACACATGTACGGAAAAAAGGACCCACAGCTCAAAATCGACGGACGTTTTCTGGATCTAATGGCTATGGTAAAATAGAGCCTTTTTGAAATCATCATGAGTATATTTGGACCCACAGTATATTTATGGTGTCAGCTGCACATATGGTAATTGTTCATGGTTACTTTTGCCATTTCGTCCTAAAATATAGGATAAGTATATAAGAAAAATTTTATTCTAACTTATATGAAAATGCTCACAAGCATTTATCAAAATTTATACCCCAACAGCTTGAACTGGCAAACCATCTTTATTAATTTAGCCCATTGAGGTATGAATAACGCGCGAAACTAATTATGGTATTTTGTTATTATAGGATGTCATAATATTTATTAATTATTTAATTTAGTCCATTGAGGTATGACCTCATGTGGACTAGAGCACGCAACTACCCCTCATAAGGGAGGATTTTATAATGCCACGGTGACCACATGCCACTGGATATAATATAATTTTATGAAACATAGGGGATAAATAATGAGTACTCCCTCCATTCCTTATTATAAAAAACGAATAACCGAATTACGTTGATAAAAAAAGCAGTTAAAATTAGTTAAGAACAATCAATGTATAAAAAGTATAATTTCTTTTCCAAAAATACCCTCATTAATAAGGAGAAAGAACATGAAAGAGAACAATAGTAAATTATTAAAGAAAGAGAGAAGTGGGAAGGAGAGAGAGTGTGAGTTGGAGACAATAAATATGGGTAAAATAGGAAATCAACACAAAAAAGTAGAGACAACTTTTAAGTGTCTCTTATATATAAGAACATGCCATAAGTATCAAATGTCTCTTATAATAAGGAACGGAGGGAGTACTATTTATGACTAAATTTTACTCCTCTGGGCAGAGAGAGAATGTATTTTTTGATCCTATTTATAGGACACTGAGAGAAATTTTTTGTATGGATCTACAATTTTAGCCCTCGTTTATTATTATGTTAACTTTGTTTATATAAAGTATAATGTATATTAAATAAGGATAAAATTAAAAAGTCATTAAATTTTAAATAAGAGTTAATAAAGTTTAAGGTTTTTTTCCGTCTATGCGAAATATACTGGAAGTGTTTTATAAATATAATCAGAAGAGTATATTATATAATGATGCATTCATATCAACCTATTAATTAATTAATTTTTTTATTCCTAATTAATGTACCTGTTGGAAAATAACAAACTGTACTTTATTTAAATACTATATACTATACTAGTATGACAAGGCGGCTAGCGCCATCCACTACGACTAAAGAGGTTTGATTTATTATCACTATGTAATATAAAAATATTAACAATGCGCAGCAATCAAAAGCCATGACACAACTTGCGCTAATGGAGACCACTAAACCCATCATCTGAATGAAAACGAAAATTCGTTTCCTCTTATATTACAATTATAATTTACGAATTTTTGTGTAGTAAATATTACAATAAAGTTAATTAACAAGCAGGAACAGTATATTACATTATCTTAAAAATTACAAATCGGGAACTTGAGATTTATCATCTAACAGTAGAAGCAACATTATGAGCCCACAATTTTAGACTATCTTTCACATCGATTTCATTGTTGCTAGAAGGGACTCTCCAGTTCATCAGAAAAGGATTCCGATTTTGATTATTCTCTTTCTTTCTTCTTCTTTCCTGAAACTCCCATGCTTCTGAGAGATAAGGTCTTGAGATTTCTGAGTCATCAGAATGTCTTTCTTGTTCTTCTTCTCCTTCGTCTTCTTCGTCAGCATCTTTCTTCCCCAATCTCTGTAACCCAGGAATTATAGAAGCCAAGTTCGAATCTTTATCTTTTTCAGAGAAAACAAAACCCAGCCAAGTTCGAATCATCTTTTTCAGAGAAAACCCCAGATCCATAAACCCTTTTAGTTCCTCAAACTCAAGATCAGACAGGCTCTTTCTTTCCTTCTTGTTCATCCTTCTTCTAATATCTCTCTTCTTCTTGCTAGGCAGATCTTCAACATGGAGAGTCATCTGTTTTGGGGGTTCAATTTCTGGGTCTCTGTCTGTGGCTTCTTTTCCAGATAGAATGGTTTGAAGCTTCGAAGGAGCAAGAAGAACGGTGTCTGGGGAAAAAGAACCGAACTTGAAGCTCGTTAAGGAGTCGCTCATGGACCTGGTGTGGATGGTTTCGATGCGAGAAAGCTTCGGTCTTGGTGAATCTGGGATTTGTTTTTCTTCAATTTGATCTTCTGGATTTTCTTCAGAACTTGTTGATTTTATTGAATTAGGGATCTCCTTCAAGATTTCGACCTCAAACCAGCAAGAATCGTAGAGTTTTAGAAGATCCTCTGCTTCCATCAGCGGCGGCTCTTTGGAAAAATCAGCAGAAGAACCTTGCGCCAAATTCGGACCTATCTCTAATTTGCGTGGAACACTTCCCCAGGGATGATATTTATATACATATTATGCTTTTATTACGACATTGCCCTTCCCCGTGTTCTAATAATTAAAAAAAAAACAGAATTTTTTTGACCAACTAAAACTCAGAAGAATTCAACTTTTAACCAGTTAATTATATTTGTACACGTTTTACATCTGCGACGTTTTCAAATTTCAATGCTAATTTTTGTGGACCTACTTTTTTTTAATTTAAATTAAAAGATTGTAAGAATTGATTTGAGTGACATGCGGTAGTAGCGTACAGTGCTATTTTCGGAATGGAAAAACAAGCGTAATCATACATGTGATTCCTTTCAAATTTAATAAATGAATAAAAGATTAACCTATAGCAGAATAACAAAATTGAACTTACTATGTTGGAATAGATTTTAATAAAGATTATTTTTGCCAACAAGAAAGATGTTATTATAATCTCCAGCAGTCTTCATAAATGTTAGTTATAGTAAAAGAAGTATTCGATCCAAGAGTTAGTCATATATTTCATAAAAAATTTATATCTTATTATGGATTAAAAAATAATTTAAAAAGGCGCTAACGATGAAAAAGATTCAATACAATGAGGAAGAAATACATATGAATCTGGGTAGAGGAAAAGCAACTTTCTGAAACGGTGTGATGGAACATGGAAGTATGTAGAAGGAGAGGGAATTAAAGACGGTGAAAGTGACACTTTAGGACCAAATAAACTGAATAATGATATTTTAGGATTCAAAGCTATCTGAAGGAAATATCCCTATATTAATGCAAGTTCAAAATCATAAGAAAATAAAATTTAAAATTTTGGAAGTTAAATCAAAATCCATAAAACTTAATTACTTCCTTTGGTCCTTTTTATTATTATATTTCCTCCAATTCTATTTATAAGTTTCAAATTTAAAAAGAAGTGTGGTTCATTTTATAAGTTTTAATTTAGATGTTATTCTTAATTATTTTTTCTTGTTATATTTTTTCGTGCATTCTATTTTATCTTTTTTCTCATTCATTATAAGGATATATTTAAAAATAAAAGTATATTTTTAATTTATTTGTTGTTTTTAATTAATTTTAACTAATTATTTATTACCCGTAAATTAGTTATTTGAAACTCATAATAAGGACTGGAGGGAGTAAATGACCAGATCACATAAATTAAATTTTCTTAAAAAATTAATTAAAGCAAATAAATATGTAAAAAGTACAATTTATTTTCAAAAACACTATTATTATGGAAAGTGAGTGGGTAGATAATTAATGTAATAAGACTAATTAATATAATTACTTAAAATGTTTTACATGATGTTAGTATTTTTTTTTTTAATAAATAAGGACAAATCATTCTTAGAAAACTCTCTTGTACATAGGATAAAAGGAAGTAGAAAGATTGTGAATTAAAGTTTTCATATTTATTCTTAAGGTTTTTTTTAAGAAATAAGGAATCCTAATTTGTCATTTAGCCTCAAAGGAAAAGGAAGGGGTGGAGATAACAAGGAAATAAATGGTGCGGATGTCATACACAATGCATAATAAAATGCATAAATTAATAAATGAGAGGGCCCCCATAGAGACAGATGTTTAGTTGGCGAGTGGTTGATATCATAAAGTATGTACAAAGGGTCCCATCCTTTTCTGTGACCTTATACATTGACCCTTGGTGGTTCCATCTTTTTCTTATTAATTCCATGATTGCTCACACACAATCCAACTTATTTCTGCTTTCCACACATACCCCACTAATTAATACTCTTGCGCCCTTTCTCACTTGTCTCATCTTAATCAATATTAGTACTACATCTGTATTTCCATCGAGACTAAATAAAAAATAGGACAAGAAAGTATTATTACATGTTTTACAAATCACTTTGATATGAAAGCTCTTGTATAAATAAGAAACGTAGGTCTATCGGATTTTTGTTCAAGGTATATTATCATGTATTAAATATGACTATCTCTCCTAACAAATATTATGAGAAATTAGTTCATTCCATTAGACTCAACCTCGCTAATAATGCCAATTGTCTTTAAGAGCTTGTGTATTTTAGCCTTTAATGTATTGGAAGGGATAGACTTTAATCACAAGCATGCACGATAATAATCCAAGGGGAACAAACTGAGTTGCCTTTATCAGTGGTTAGGATAATTTGTCGCTCGTTTTGAAATTAGACAGAATTAGAAATTTTCTTTTTTCTTTCTTTTTTCCCCCCACACATGCCTCATCAATATACTTGCTTCCTTCCTCACCTGTATCAATCAAATATTAATCGTCAAATTGACATACATCTGTATTTCTATAGAATAAAATGTATAGTGAAAACGCCCCCAAAAAAAAAAAGGTTAACTTGTGGTGGGAAAGATAAGAGAGAACGATTGTACTGATCTATACTATTACTAAACGAAAATAAAAATTTTAGTTATACCAAACTGGCTCGGGTGGTACGAGATGGATTCATCAAATCCTAATGATTCAAAACTCAAAAAAATTCTTGAAATGGTTTTAATAAAGACGTGTGTTTGTGTGTGTGTGTGTGTGTGTGTGTGTGTGTGTGTGATATAAGACTTTAAAATTAATGTGAAAAGAGATGGAGACTGAAATTTATAAGATGATACGATAAATGGGACAATTCATAACAAGTAGGAGTAGGAAGGATAATAATCCAAAGCGAACGACTAAGTCGGCTTTATCAGTATCAGTAGGTATAACAGTGCATGTCGCTTGATTTCAAATTAGACAAAATCAAGAAATTTTCTTGGAATCACTGTGGTCGGCAGCTTTGGCTCTTACATATATAACATCAGAATTTGGTGTTAATCATAGGCTTCTTGAATTGCCTAAAACACCCCCCAAGTACACGTGGAGCTTATCCTACTGTAAAAGGAAATAAAAATTAGTTATTTAATTATATTCTTATAGTATTAATTTAGTTACAACTTGATGTAAACTTAATCTCTCAAAGTTTTAGTTATTTAATCTATTGGTCCTTATATTGTATTGCTCAATTATAATTCAATTACTGAAGGATTATTTGATATTCTGGATAGACAGGGTACCGATAAATTAAATGACTCAATCACACACTATTATAAGAATTAAATAATAATAATAATGATAATAATAATAATAACAATAACAATAATAATAATAATAATAATAATAATAATAATAATAATAATAATAATAATAATAATAATAATAAAAGTCACGTAGGACAGAGGTATGGTCAATATATACCTATGTTTGAAAATGTGTTCTTGCCCCAAATGACTTTTTGACTAAAAAAGGTTGCAATGATCACATGAAATATGAATTAAATTGGATATTATTATATCCTTTTCATTTAAAATAATGAAACACGCATAGCACACAAACACGTTAATGTTAGGTTTTGAACTGACGCCTCATCCAAACATACATAGTGAATATATAGCATTGTCGCTAGAATAACTAGCCATTGATTGAATATTTATCTGTATCAATCCAACTAGTTCAGGTATTTGTATGAATATTAAGTGGAGTATGAATAAAAACTAAGCTTTCAAATCTTGTAGTTGGCTTGCAGTTAAAATTCTTAGAGGTCTTCGTCTCTTCGATATGCAAAATATGGACATGATACGATGATATGCAACAATTTTCACTCGTGTAATGATTCTTTTTTTTTTTTTTTGGGGTGGAACTGTTAGGTTAGAAACAATTTTCAAAATTGGGAATTTGATCAATGTAGTCATGATTGGGTTTTGGGTGGTGTTAAAGCGAAAGCTTATCGTTATAATAATGCAGCTATATATATATATATGATGTGTAATTACTCCTCTGGTCCTTATTATAAGACCCCATTTGACTTTTTATTTGGTCTTAATTATAAGACCCCAAGCCATTTTATCTCTTATATTTATGCATTTTTTTCCAAGATAATCCTTCTAATAATGATAGTTTTAGCCAATATACTTAATTAGCAAGGATATTTTAGAAATAACAACATTTATTTATTATAAATAACCAACTTAACTTACTTCCTTAATCTTCTCAAATAAGTCAATTGGGTCTTATAATTAGGACCGGAGGAGTATTATTTTTCTGGCAAAAAATAATGTATGCTTTACGAACCATATGATCAATAAATTATGTATTATTAATTAAAAATCATACATATAAATATGAAATATCATCCTGCCAACCGATTTCATATTTTATTTTTGAATTCCTTAACAATGCGCTATTTCTTACTTTCACTTATTTTTCGAAGAAATATAGTGACAAAATATACAAGTTTTTAAATGGTTAAAAGAATGGGGATAAGAACCAAATATAATGTTAATTATACAACCAATCTTAATCTTATTTTTCTTTAAATGTTGGAGAAAGTTTTAAATAAGGCCGATCGATATAATAAGTCCTAGTATTTCAAATGTGATGTGTTTGTGTGTGTGCACGGCAAATCGTCCATAAGCGCATCCGATTTCACATTTTAATATTCAATGATGTCCAGGGCATTTCAGTAAATGAACAATTGTTGGCAGAATATACTGATTTTGATCCCGTGTTATTTATTAATTAACTAATCATCATTATTGACTAGCAAAGTTGGTCCATCAATATATTATTTTATATCAGTATAAAATTTTAAAATATAGTATTTATTTCAAATTTTATTATAACTACACGTGATTCACTTTATTTATATTTTATATAAAAATATTGAAACTTGAAAGACTGAGAGCCGTGACTCGGAAGTGCAGTATAACAGCATAACTACACGTCATTCACTTTCTTTATATTTTATTTAGATTTTCCATTTATTAATTTATCTTAAAATTCCTACACATAAATAGGGCATTTGATAATTTTCGTTTGGTCCAAGATAATTTTTTTTTCCTTCTTATCTCCCATATAAAATTTTTTCTCATAACATTTCTATTTATTAGGACATTTTTGTCTCTGTGCAGTAAATTTTAATAGTTAAATGATACAATTATTTTTTAAAAAACTTATAAATTTTTGACATATCAATTACAAAAAAACTAATTTACATTTTTTTAATTATATGAAGTAGTTAACAGGACCTTGTTATATTACTAATAGTACTTTAATACCTGTAAAAACTGTTTTAATATCGAGAAATACTCAACATACAATATGAAACGCGTTTATAAATAATTAATGGGTTGAGAAAGACTGATTCCGCACGTGACTCATGCCTCCGCGTGGCTCATAATTAATGACTTTCGAATGTAATGCGTGTTTCTTTCTTTTTTCCCCCCTAAGGATAAGTATCCTCTTATTAGATGAGCATTAAACGTCGACATCCTCTCAATAAAAATTCAAACCTCAATTATTCATATTATGAGAGAAGAGTTTCTTCTGCACCCGTTGATTGTGATGCATGTTTCTCTTTCAATGTGTTTAACTCTTAACTATATCATCTGCTTGCTGACCTCTCTTAATTTTGTGGGTAGAAAATTTTCCTCGCACTATTTATTAATATTTTCTTTTACACTTTTCATTCTTAGATAACATGTACGTCCATTTGCAAATGGATATACTTTTATTGTTAGTACACGTATTCCTCCTGAAAATTTTCTAATTCCAGCTGTGAATTGTTTCTCCAGACTTGTATATTATCATATTCAACTTTTTTAGTTATATTAGCCTATCTGCCAATGAACATATTTCTATTGTTAATTTATGTACTCCTGTGGAAAAATGTTCATCTTTTTCATTCCAAGTACTTCACTCACGGATAGATTAGTTCTTATTGTTAATGTGCATACTTGTGTTGGAAATTATCCAATTCTTGTTGTGAATAGTCCCTCTCTGACGAGCCTTTTTATATTTCAACTAGTTCACTTGCAAATAGACAAGTTCTTGCTGTTAATCTATGTATTATTCTTATAAATTTGTAAATTCCAGTTGTCAATAATTGCACTCAGAGTAGAAAATTCGTGGGGAGAAAAATAGAATATTACAATTAATTGACATATAATATACTCATGATATATATTTCCTCACACTGAATTGAAATTAAACTTGTGCAAAATCCCTATACACAAATTTTCACACATTCTAAACTAGTTTGAATGACATCTTGGATTGAAATACTAAGGAGTTGAGTCCAATCACCATCTGTAAGCGCGGGGTTAGATTTGGGAGAGGCTTTTGGTGCACTTACTGAGTTTTTATGTCCATCTTTATAATTAATCTGGCTAAAATTGGTATCACTATGCAGTTTCCCCTGATAGTTATTGTCCTCCGAAGGTTTTTCTCTTCAACTGATCCTTCAAAGAGATAGCACCGCTTGTCTTGGGAGTAGAATCTATTATAGGTTCCTCAGATCGAACCCTCTCATTCTTGCGAAGCGACTCAGCTGCTTGATTATCGATCTGAACCATTCGCTGCAATACAGTGAAATGGTATGAACACAATATGAAAGAAAAGGTAAACTAACGATCTTGAGAGTAATTAGTAAATAATAGACAGCAGATAAAAAAATTAACGAAGAAAACAAGAAGTCTCCCATTGTTCTGAATCAAGAAACGCCCAAAATTAACCCCCACACCAGTTGTTTTCTGAAAAATGAGAAACGAAAAAGAAGAAATAGAGGAAAAAGAAGAGAATTGCCTGCTTGAGAATATTTTTAGCGGCAGAGTTTGGAGGAGATCCAATTCGCCATTATCTCTTTTATTCAGCTGGGTATTTCTGTCTTTTTCCTCATCAAATTAATTTCATTTGCCTCCTACAGTCCTGCAGTGAGGTTTCAGAATTATAAAGAGACTTTTGGCAATTAATCAGCTACAGTAGTTCTAAAATAAATTTTTTTTAAAAATAATAAATTAGTTATTTTGCAAAAAATATGCGTTAATGTCATTAAAGTATCATTTTTTAATAATTTTCGTTAGACATTATTTATCATTTAATTAAAAAACTCTTTTAAGATGTACAACGAATAAAATAGAGTTTAGGAAAGTAAATGAAGTTGTAAATTTGAAAAATAAAGCAATACACTTATAACAAAAAAAAATTCTCCACTAACTCTTGTATTTAGAACTGATAAATAGAATAGAAAAAAAAAAATCAAGATGATCCATCAGCAAATAAATACGAGTAATGTTGAAATTTGGTTGGGTGGACATTGAAGTCAACACAATTTGGCTTATGAAAATGGTTATATATGGAGCAGGAACAAGATCCAGAATCGTCTCGCCCTGTCTCTCTGATCTGACGAGTCTGATGCCAAAAAATAAATAAGTTTTGGAGGATTTGAATCTGAGATTATGAAGGGAGCTGTGAATTGCGGGGCAAAACTCCTTTGGCAGTGAGCTGCTTTAATTTAATGGTGGCCAACGTAACTGCCAAAGGAGTATTGCCCTGTAATTCACACCCTCACATGACGAGCTCGTGAGCTTTCTGGTCTTTCTCTAAGTCCGCCATGTCTACTTATATGCGTAGGGGATGATAATAAATATCTCAGCCAGAGATATTCCCAAGCATATCTTCTATATATATTCCTGTGTTTCGCACCCTACCATAAACCTAATGGTCCATTCTGCTTCCTCGTCTGCCTTCACCCTCCCGTCTGTTATTGAAGTTTGAGATTTCTACGCACCACATTTCGTAAAATTTACGGATCTTTTCCTACATATTTGTGTCGTCTTTTGTCTGGAAAAGATTTCTGAAAATTGATTAGGTGTTTATATGGAAGTTTTTAAGTCTTTTACATTTCATTCACCAGGAAGGTTGTCCTTTTATTAAGGTATCAACATGTCATTTGAACACTTGTGATTTTGTGCAAAATTCAAATCGTTTTCTTTTACAAATGAATTTTGAGTCCCTACAAGTTTCTCGGCTATCCTTGAAGGGGTAAATTTAACGCTTTTTGTGTAAAAATGTTAAATATATTTTAAAAATCAATACATATTTATTGCCGTTTGTTTGATTTAAGTGTCCGGTAAACGCTTTTAATTTCATTTTAATTTCTTTATGAAAAATCTTTGATTATTGTTATATTTAACTGTTATATAGTTGTTTGTTTAATATTTGATGGTTTTATTAATTAACAATCAAGATTTAGGTGTCTAACAATTTCAGGTCAAAAAAAAGTGTCAAACAACATTAACTCTGTGGCAGTGAAAAAGATACTTATCTTCTTTTTTTTGGGTGAAAAATGACAGAGATACTTAATATATAGGGTTAATATTATTTTTAGTAGCTGAAATTCAACATTGTTTTGATTTTAGTCCTGAAATTTAAAACAGTTAATTTTGGTCTCTAAAATTTGACTTTATTTTGCTCTGCCTAAAAATTTTGATTTCAAGTTTCAGGTTGGATTTTGAGGACTAACCATAATATTTGTAAGTATGGAGACGTTTTTTCCCTCTCCCATCCTCAAATCTGATCTTTTTTTCTCATCTCCTTGAAACTTTACAGGAACTTTACCGTCAGGAACTCTAGACGAACTGAACCCATTTATAATTATCTTATTGGCAGCTAATGATTATACAAGTAGTTGGCCACCTAACTGTACATCTAAATAAAAACTACCACTAATAATCCAACCATTCAAACATGTAAAAGCTATAATACGTATAAACTTTCAATAAATGACTATGTATGAACGATTGATACAAAACAAAATATTCCCATAAAAAAGGATAAAATATGTTTATACATATTATAGCATTGGATAATTTTAATGGATTCAGTGGTCCCTCAGTCTCCAATTCTAGCTAGTCTCATCTTAATCAAACCAATCACTCTCAAGTCTCATGGAATAAATAATGTATGTGTGTGTAAGAGAACGTTGACGTACATTTTTAATAATGGAAGTCTTTATCATCAAGATATTGAAGTGATTAATTATTATTGTCAACGTTCAGACTAAAAGCAAAAATATCATTGGTCATATAATTCATTAAAGTAAAAGTTAAATCATTTTGGTAGGGAAGCTATATGATTAATTTGATTTTACTTACCATGCTTTGTTTGAAAGATCTATACATCTTGGCTTTCGAATGAAACAATTTTCTTTGGATTTCGAAGTTGTTCTAATTAAATGCTTTCCTTTCATCAATTTACAAATTCTCATCGTCAGATATAATGACAGATAACATGATAAACAATAATTTTTTTAGATAATGCATATTATATTTTTGCTGTTCTTAATTACGTATTGATGTCTGTTTCTTTTAATTATTGTGTTTCTGAAATAAGAATACTAGGGCATTTTCATTCACATCTCCATTCTCTTTCCCTGACTATATCACATTCTACGAATTAGAAAGCGTCATTTTCCTTCACACTTGTTGCTTTTATTTCATTTACTTTTATGTATCAGAATATTTTCAGAGAAAAAGAGGGTAAGGAAGAATATGCCAAGGCATCTTCAAAAGCTATTAGTACTGAGAAAAGCAAATATCTTTACTTTGATTTGAGATTGTAAGTTGAAATAATTAATCCAATAATTTCTGCAACAAAGAATTAAAATTTTCCTTGCACAGCACTGTTGCAATTTTATTGAGTTGCATCCCAAATAAGAACTTGTAATTCATATTTTAATTTACAGTAACATAAATATTTGTACTTTTTAAAAAAAATATGTTTAGATGAGATAGATCTAGATCTGAATCAAGAAAAAACTCATAAAGATACTTACTTATCACTTACTAATGGAATCCTTATGTTGATAATGAGATTTAATCCTATGCCCTTGTGACGTGTGAATATAATCGCATGCTTAACTAGACCAACATTATTTATTAGCAATTTTATACAGGTACTTTCAAAGAAATTAAAAGAGCTGGCTTTGAATTTTCTTACTTGAGTGATATACTTAAACAAGAATAAAAGCTATCATCATGATTAGTTCCGCACGCAAATGCAACAGACAAAAGCAAAAATAAAAATTACAGGATTATGACCATTTGCAGTAAAAGAGGCATCTGAACTGTACGTGAAAATTTCTCACCACAAAGAAAAAAAGGAACTGTACGTGAAAATAAATAAGAGGGAATAGCCAACAAGAGTTAGTTTAATTAGTAAGGAATCAACTATAACTCCACAAACTTGTGAGTTTAAATTTCATTGTTGATGTGAGAACTTTATTGGTAAGTGATCTTTAAATACCTTTATAAGTGCTCTGAGAGCGTGAAAGCATTTCCTGGCCCTAGTGAGCCTCCAGGACCTCGCTCACTTTAACTTTTATTCACAAAAAAAAAAGAGAGGAGGGAATAAGTTTGGTGTTGAAAAATCTTTGGTTGAACCATGACAAAGATCGAGAAGAAAGAACCTTGGCAGGAATTGAACTGGCATATGCCCCTCCTAGCTGCTTCTTCCATTCTCACATAATGGCATATCCAAAGATGAGGTGCGCATCATTTACTATATATAGAGCTTCATTGTTCGATCATGATGGACTCAAACTAAAATCACAGATTAATTAGGGTTCCTAAGAGATGGGATTGATCGATGGATTTTGCTGTTGAGGGATGACAGGGCAATTCTCCTTTGGCAGGAGACAACACAAACACAATGAACAACATTCTGATCTGCCAAAGGAGAATTGCCCTGCCATTTTTCGACAGTTTCTGTTCTGTGATTATTAACTACTCTCTTGTATTTGCTATGTCTTCCCCATTTTCTGTAAGTGTCATGCCTCAGATTCTTGTGGTAGCATGATTCAATTATAATTTCCTTCCTTACATATATGTTATACTGCTGTTCTGAAGCTATAATTATTGTTCTTTAAATGTGTGGAAGGTGGATACGTACTGAAGAATTTGAAGCCTGAGTTCTCGTGGTATGAAGAGAAGAACTTCGGAGGGCCGAGACACTTTAGTTAAGAGTATTTCTTCTTTCTTCTGTCAGTAAAAAAGGTCTCACAAAAGAAGATTATTCTTTGTATATATTATCATGAAAGTTAATGTTGCTTCCACCTTACTATATATATTACTCCATCTGTTCCTTATTATAAGAGACATTTGATGCTTATGACATGTTCCTATATATAAGAGACACTTGAAAGTTGGCTCTACTTTTTTGTGTTGATTTCCTATTTTACCCATATTTATTATCTCCAACTCACACTCTCTCTCCTTCCCACTGTTCTTTCTTTTAATAATTTATCATTGTTCTCTCTCATGCTCTCTCTCCTTATTAATGAGGGCATTTTGGGAAAAAAAATTATACTTCTTACATATTGATTATTTTAACTAATTTTAACTGTTTTTTTAATCAATGTAATTCGGTTATTCGACTCTTATAATAAGGAACGGAAGGGAGTACACACATTACTTTAAGTCCAACCACACTTGGACATCCTAACAATCTCTCATTTAAGTGTGAGTCTATTAACTCTCTCATATTAAAAAGGCCAACTAGCAAGTCCTTGGTAAATAAAGGCACGCAAATCTTAAGGTGGGATAACCGCCCAGTGTGAGGCGAGAAAAACCCATGGGCAACGAGCGAGAGATTCCACTAATAAAATTAGATTTTACATCTCGATCTTTTCTATAACGATCTTGACTCTCTCTATATATATAGCTTCTAAAAACGTTAAAAATATTAAATTTCCTAATAAATATGTCTCTTAAAACCTCAATAATGAATATGATGAAGATTTGACAGATTTCAAACCAAGATAATAATAAAAAGTCTCAACGAATTATAGAAATTTGAGTTGTAATCTTGAAACATTACAAACACAAATGTGGAACAAGAATGATATTGCGCAGGAGGAAACAGGGCGTAATTAGTTTCATAAACTTTGAACCATCATATAAGAGAACTCAATGTATAAAGGTGATTTTGTATAACAAACTCAGTGAAACGCATCAGTAAACCTCACATCAAAGTTTTCTTACATCGAGTGATAGCATTAGTTGGCTAATATAATCCCTATCTCTATGAGGAAGATTAATAAAGACGCTTTAACCATCATTACGTTAGCATTATTATGGACACAACTACCATGTTAAATAATCAATAAGGACATTTCAACAGCTTGTTATTCCAAGGACAATGTTATTCGCTACGCTTGGAGGAGGTCTTAGGCTTAAATTTGGCGGTAAGCTGGTAACATGTTCAAATACGCGTATTTAAATTGTATATATAAAATACTAAAAAAAAGTAGGATATTTGAAAAAATAACTAAATCTCAAACATATTTATTGATCTTATAATGTATTCCTTAATCCGTGTAAAATGATTATTTATTTTTATGAAAGGTCTCAAGAAATTGTAGGAAAAGAGTTAGGAAATGGTAAGCTTGAAAATAGTGAATATCCAATGCCCAAAACACTCTAAAATTTTATATGAATTCACTCAAGAAAGTAAAAATATTTTTGTTTATAAAATCAATATATTCTTTTAATTTTATTGTAGTATTTGAATCGATTCAAAATAAGATCAATATATTCTTTTAATTTTATTGTAGTATTTGAATCGATTCAAAATAAGTCCAAATTTAAAAAAAAATCATTAATAATTTCTTACTATCTCAACCTTCACTAATACATATCATTTAGAATTTTAATAGTGCATTTAGGAAAGTATTTATATTAAGAACATTTTAGTAAAACATCATTAAGAAAATAAATAATCTCTTTCTAGCTAACTGAGAAAATAACAATAGTTTTGAATATTTTTAGTCACTACTGGATAATTTAGCAAGGTTATTTTTACGTGTCCATCCATTCTCAGTTCTAAATAAAATCTACACCAATTTAATTTGGTAAATATATTATATTAATGTAAATAGCAATAAACAAATGAGAGATTAATTTCTTAAAATATATTATATTTTTGCATATTTGTTACATTTCTTAATTTGTCTACAATAACCTCAAAGGATAATTTAATGAAATGAGAATGAGAGAGCAATTTTTTTGCCAACTATACCTGCATTTAACTGCTTATAATGCACACCATTTTTTCTTTGCCGATATAATATGCATCATTTCTCTTTCCTATTTTTTTGCCAACATACACCCTTCTCTTCCTAAACTACTACTATACATTAAATGAGGAGATTTTCCTTTTCATGTGGTGTAATCCCTTGCGTCTTTAATACAGTATATGACATTTTAATTAGTACGTCCTAAAGGATTCGTTCAAATCATGATGTACTCCCTTGGTCCTATATATAAGCTTCATTTTTGGAGAAAGGTCTGGTTCAAAATATGAGTTTCATTTTTTAGTTTATCTGAGCATTTATTTACTTTTCCTATTTTGCCTTAGTTGACTATAATACTCCCTCTCATTAATACCAACCTCATGCACTCTCTTCTTCTTCTTCTTCTTTTTCATGATTACCTCTCTCATTTACTCTCTCAATAAATAAGGGCAAACTTAGGGGGGGGAAAAAA